>NC_056728.1:893184036-893474036 GCF_019279795.1 Protopterus annectens | reverse complement strand
TCATGATCTCACCAGTGCCACAGGGATTCCAAGGACTGGTGAGCAGGTCCGTCACCACCATGCAGACATGAAGAAACGCAAGCAGGACCAATTGAACCTTTGGATACAGGAGGCCCGGAAAATGCCCAACGCCCCACTACTGAGTAAGTTACATTTAATTATGTATGTAAGAAATTAAACTAGCTGATATTATGGAGATGTGTATTCCAATATTACTTCATTTATATTACAGCTGCAGGTGTCCGTTCTGTGAACCGCAGAGCCTATGGCGATAGGCTAGTGCGGTTGCGCCACCAGGCAGGTCAGTAATCCACTCCCAGTAACTGTAAAGAAATATAAAAGTATGACAGTTAGCAAAAGAGTGCAGTGTAGTCACTAAGTAATAAAATGTGCAAGTAACAGTGTAAGAGTGTTTGCAAGTATTGCTTGATTACAAAAGTGTGTTGCAGTCTGTAATCCAAACAAAAAAATGAAAATGTCTGAAATAAAGTCTGAAATAAAGATGCCCCACCTGTAATATAATAGTACGCAACCTGCAGCAGGCTGAAAAGTACAGCTGCAGAAGATGAGCAAATCACATGTGTGAAATATATCCCTGTTGAAATACTGAAACATGACAGAAGTGAGACTGCTGGAAAGGATTGTAATAACTACAGGTAAAACATGTCAATAAAGCCTAGAAGTAAGTACCATCCTGAATAGTAAAATGAAAACAAGTGAGAGAGTGTGAGAAAGAGTTATGAATCCACCAATAAAGTAGTAATAACCCCTGAATAAAGTATACTGCAGTCAGTACAGAATGAAATGAATATGACAAGCAGAACCAAACTGCGAAATGTGTTCAAAGTGTTGCTGCAGCTGGAATGTGTATCCCAAAATCTGGATATGTTGCTCTCAGTCTGCAATATGCAGATAGTATGATTGTCTGAAATACCAAACATCCACAGTTGTGTATAGCTATATAAAGCAAATTTAGCAAAATGATGTAGCTGAACAAAGCCAGATATGAACGTGTATGAATAACAATAAAATGTATATTGATGTAGCAGTAACGGTCCTATCACCAAACTGAAGTAGTTATCATATAGGAAACTGTAGTTAGAACAGTAGTGTGTATATATCTGCAGCTATTAGAAATGTACAGCATATGTATTGGTATTCGAAGGTGTTAATAATATTTTCTTCACCCCACCCTATAACCACATATAATCCATTCCACGTGAAATTGGTATGTGCAATCACAATGAACACCCCTGGACATTTGTCCTGTTGGGTTATAAATATGTGCATGTACGTTGATGCAGCTGCCCTGTTCATACATCCAAATCTGATGGCCTGTTGCCATCAATCAACCCTGCATGTTATTGGACTGTGTATTGCTGTTCAAATTATGCATGTGTTATGCTCGCTGTTCAATGGTGTGAATATCTGGGTGTTTGGTTAATGGGAATACTAATGCATGCTGTTACAACTAATTGCGAATGGTATTGTATGTTACTAACCCAAACTGTCATGACATAATGCAAAACATAGGATGACAGGGAAGGTGGGTTCCAGCGGACCCACCTCTCCCACCTCAGCTGGCGAGTGCACCTGGCACTAGTGCCCAGTCTGGACCCTCTTCCGGTGGCCCTGTGCCACCTGCGGGTGGAAGCACTGCAGGGGATGGGGCCTGTCCCACCTCTGCAAGTGTGGCCGGAGGAGAACCACCACTCACCCTCCGTAGCGTCCGGACTGTGGTGCATAGGGAGATCTGGGACTCTGTTCTTGGGCCGCTACGCCAGCTTGAGGCACAGGTGGCAATACTTACGGGCATGCCTGTTGCCCAGCCTACACAGCCCCCAGCACAGCCCCATCCTGGGCAGTGAAGGAACAGTGGCAACTGCCCATGGGTGGGGATATCAGGTCCACTGTTGCCATCTCTGGGCTCATGGGCTTTGGATATCCAAACATCCATCCCCATCAATTGTGTAACCCCCCCACACGTGTCATAGACCGCCCCTGTATGCGTCTTGTTTGTCTTGTCTGTTGACCTACCCAATCTACCTCCCCAGCTATACCGACTTCCTTTACCTGACATACCACTCTCACCTGAAAAAAAAAAAAAAAAAAAAAAGGGCACTCTGTACCCACAATAAAATTATGCCCCATACATAGCTGCCCATTCCGCACACATGTCTGCTGGACATGGAAACTATCAATTACAATTGGCTGTACAACAAGTATTATTGTTGTCCTGACACTTCTCTCAGGGGTGGAAGGTTTCAAATGTCACACCAAATTACAAACATATGCACAGCTGTTGCTGATGAAGAAATGGGAAGCTATGGGCCTTACCTACATCCCTCCTGCAAAACCCAAGCTTGTTTCCCTACTGTCTTACCCTCTTTGTGACCCCTTTTTCACCACTTTCCTGTCTCCCCATTTTCATTTCTTTCAAAGAAAATAGTGCGGGTGTGCGCCAGAGTAAGCACTGTTAAGCGGTTGTAAGCGGGTGTGAGTGGAGCTGAACGCCAGTGCGCATGCGGGAGCTCCGTGCAAACCAGCGCTAACCCGGTTATAACTGCTTAAAAGTGCCTTAGTCACTCTGATTGACAGGTCCTGTAGTCAGTTAAAAAGCAAAATAAAATCCCACTGTCAGTCCCGAACCCAGGACCTTGGAAACAGTAGCCTGCATGACCTACCACTAAGCCACGACTGTTACACAAGAACATTGTGCTAAAATAAATATATCATGTAATAGTAGCAATGAATGTAAAGGGAATATAGGATGTGTAGTACACAAAGCATGTCATGTATACTTACTGTCAAATCTAGTAGATTTCTATAATAGTAGTGTGTGAACAGAAACAGCCATGCTAGTTGGTAGCTAGTAGGTAATAATGTCAGTTAATGTACATATATAAATGTATGTATATTTACATATATATATATATATATATATATATATATATATATATATATATGTGTATATATAGTTGTAGGTGTCAGTGTGCATACACACTTAGTACAGGAAACAGCAGAGAGGAATAGAGAAATGTGAATCTACAACACAGCCTGAATCATGAGAGAGATACTAACCTTTACACTCACAGAACAGTGTCCACAGCATACCAGCATGGTCCCCGCCCTTACAATCTGAAAGGGCAACGCCTATCTCACGTACCCTTTTATAGCACTGTCCTGAAATCACAGTGAGAACTGCAATCAGTACACAACTGGCTGCATGCAATTAGCAAATGCTGGCTTACAATTGGTGCAGAGGCCATCACATGGACTTATGCAGATACCTACAAAAGCTTCCTGTACTCACAATACACACATGCAATACTTTCATTGCACCATCTAGAGGCAGACAGAGAGAGAGAGAGAGAGAGAGAAAGAAAAAAAAAAAAAAAGAAAATAAGAACACAAACAACAACACACGTTACACAAACTAAGTTGAAGCTGTCAGCAGTGTCAGTACCAAGCTGGGCTAGCAGCAGCAGGAAGCTGTAGTAACGGTAAAGTAACCAGCTGCGACAAACACAGGTAATGTAAAGTAACAAGTTAATAGTCTACATACTGTGAACCCTCCATATGTGTCATAGGTCTGTATCTATAGGTATGTCCATGTGATAAGTTGTGTGCACATAGTTTCACCCAAAGGGGATGACTATACATTACATGTCATTCAGTGTTAGGCCATGATCCTGGCACCAGTTGTCCATTTCAGTGAGGCTTGTCTGTAGGATGTGTGTGTCAGCTGGTGTAACGACTATGGTGCTTAGTTCGCAGTCATCTGGGAACTTTGTCATCCACAACCCGCACATGTTTGCTTTCACATCTGAGAAGTAAATGCCAAACAAGAGGGGTCCTAGGACAGAGCCCTGTGGGATACCACATGTGACTGGCATGGAGTCTGACATGGCTCCCACAATATCGATATTATGGATTCTGTATGTCAACCAGTGTGCAACCCATCATGTGACATATGTAGTAACATATAAGCTAATGAGCTTGTCTATGATGCCTGAGTGGAGTACTGTGTTGAAGGCCTTAGGCAAGTCCAGGTAGGCTCTATGGACTGCGTTGCCCTCATCAATGGCTGTAGTGACTGTTTTGAAAGGTCAACCAGGTTCAAAAGGCAGGATCAGCCCATTACAAAGGCAAACTGGGTGGGACCAAGTGTCTGCAGGTACCCAATATCGCTGTATATGCATCCCATACTGAATCATTCCATAGCTTTGCAGACCAGGCTGGTTAAGCTTATGGGGCGGTAGTTCCCAGGGTCAGTAGAGGTGCCTCATTAATGGAGTGGGACCACTGTTGCTGTATGCCAGTGTTCAGGTACATATCCCGTAGTACGGCCAAGGTTAAATATCAGTCTTATATGCGGTTGTATGTCCTCTTGGAGTTCACGTAGCACACATCCAGGGATACCATCAGCTCACATTGATGCTGTTTGTTCTGCTTTGCTGAGGGCGGCCCTCACCTGGACATCTGAGATGATAGGGAGGTTACATTCAGCTGTGATAAGTATTTCTAAGTGTGGGGTAGAAGGAGGGGGGATACATGCACTGAACCTGTCTGCCAGAATGTTGCCAATATCTGTGTGTTCAGTGAATGTTAAGTAGGTGTGTAGTAACTCAGAGCATATCTGAGGCGTTTGGTCCATATGTCTAACATAACTGAAGAAGGCCTTGTGGTTATCTATAGTGTTTGTGGCCATTTCCCTCCCAGAGCAGGCCATGGATGTTGTTATGAGAGACCGTAGCTTATTACCAGTGCTGACCAAGGATGCCTTCCCTTTATGTGAATCTGCTCTGTCCTGCAGTAGCCTCCTTCTATTGTTATACAATCTGCCTTTGGCTGGGGTGCACCAGACAGGATGCCTAACCTTTGTGTATAGGGTCTGGGTTAGAAATGTTTGTGCATGTTCCATGCATTCTTTGGGATGTCCATGGGAAGCATTCGCAAAGGGGTCAGCAGTGTGGGTTGTGGCTTCCACTGGCCCAGTGGGCTGCATGGATACCATGTCAGTCCTAACAAGTGAATATCTGTCTAATCACATATATATCAAAGTAGTCTACTGTGCTGGTGGTGGTGGTGGTGGTGGGATATGTATATCTAGGCAGAGTAATTTGTGTCCAGATCACAATAGTGGATGGCGTTTCACATACAGTACCTTGGTATGAACTCCCAGAGTGAGGTTGTGCATTGGACCTGTCTCAGTGTGCTGACCGATGGGGCATGCTACTATGTTGTATGGAATGTGGCAGGTATTGTTGCACAGGTGTTGGCTGAGCACTGATATCTGGCCATGTACTTGTGTATCCACCAAGAGACACACACATGCTACATATGGGAGTAGTAGTATTTCACTACAGTTGAGTATCATGTATAGTATGTGTGCCATATATTGCTGACATAGTCTGCTGATATCCTGTTTGTGTTCTCTTCCAGGGACATGGCGCATCAGCAAAATCCTGCCTACTCTGCTGCAGAAGATGAAGAGATACACCAGATCCTGGTGCGGGATTATGACATACTGTTTTCCCGCACCAGCCAGAATCATCAGGAGAGGGCTGCACTGTGGCAAGACCTTGCCCGTAGGGTAAATGACATTGGCACGCATAATAGGACATATGAGCAGGTACGACATCACTGCAGTGATTTAATCAGAAATGTCCCTCAGCGTGCGTCAGATATCCACAGGCAACAGGTCGCCACAGGAGGTGGGGTGGCCACACCCCCCCTCACCAGACTGGAGGGACTACTCCTAAGTGTTGTGGCTCCAGCCCAGGAACATCAACAGCAACACACCTGCATCATGATGGAGGCTGGATCCACACAGCAACATGACATGGTGCGTGCAGGTAATATGCCATATGTACACTTGGCTGTTCTGTGCACTGTTAGTTTATGCATGTGTAAGGCATGTCCGTGGTATGTAGCTGTCAACATAGTATGTAATTGTGCAGGTGTGATATTGCCAATATCAGCAGCTGACATGTGAAAGGCAACTTGTCTACTACTGCACTGTATCATACACAGTATCAATGGCACAGTTGTGCCCACTGACATTAATCTCCTCATTTCTGCAGGTCCCTCCGGTGTTACAGCACGGCAGCCCATCCATGCTGGTGAGTGTGTTTTAACAATACCTATAATAGTCCTGATAGTGCTAGTAATACTAGTGTAACTCAGTAGTGCTCTGTGTGTATACTGTGGGGTGTGCATGTGTGCATGTGTGCATGTGTGCCTGTGTCCACTTGTGCATGTGTGCATGTGTGCATTTGTGCCTGTGTCCACGTGTGCATGTGTGCATGTGTGCATATGTGCCTGTGTCCACGTGTGCATGTGTGCATGCGTGCATGTGTGCATGTGTGCCTGTGTCCACGTGTGCATGTGTGCATGTGTACATGTGTCCATGTGTGGACGTGCCCACATGTGCATGTGTGCCTGTGTCCACCTGTGCATGTGTGCATGTGTGCCTGTGTCCACGTGTGCATGTGTGCATGTGTGCATGTGTGCCTGTGTCCATGTGTGCATGTGTGCATGTGTCCACGTGTGCATGTGTGCATGTGTGCATTAGTGCATCACTGGTAACATTGTGTAGACATTGTAAACTGTGTTTCCAAGTCTTCCTCCCACAGGTTCTGGTGCTGCTCTGGTGTCCTGCAGCAGGGAACCTGAATCTGGTGCCACAGGTACTGATAATGATGATATCTGTATAATGGCACAGGAAGGTGTGTCAGGGTCTGTCATTGGTCAACCAATTCACAGTACACAGCTGTCAACCCCATCACTGCGCACAGTCATCCTGCCAGTACATCCTATGTCACCATTGTCCTTAGGTGATGGACAGGATACAGTGGGCATTGACCAGAGTAATGTGGTATCTGTGGCATATGCTTCCCCACACAGCAGCCATGGGCAGGGTTCTGCGATGGTACCACACAGACAGTTGCCCATGGGTTCTCGTAGGAGCATCCGTGGGCGTACTGCCTCTGGCAGATGTGCCCAAAGAGGTATGTCAACCTCAGCTATGTTTTGGGCTGTCATGCAGGCACAGTCGCATATGGAAAGGTACACCAGACAGGGTCTGAGGGAGCTGAGAGCATGTCGCACAGCCATGACTGACAGCATGCGTGACATCGCGGATGCTATCCGTAATTTCACCGATGTCATAGACAGACGTTGTGGGGACATATTACAGCAGTTCCACAACCACATGTCCATGAGCCAGGGCAATGGTGGACGGTTGCGGCATTGACGTGGCCGTATGCCAGCAACAGCAGCAGCTGGCAGTCGGCACGGATGACAACAGGCCCACGGACACCCCCATAGTGCCAGCAGCAGCCCCAGCAATGCTGGGTCTGTGCTGTCATCAGAACGCCCCAGGAGACCAGGTGCACGTGGCTCTGGACAGTCCCAAAAGGGACCTGTGTCCAGTCAACACACTCCCGCTTCTGATGACAGTACCCAGTCTGGCTTAGTACCAGATAAGGTCCGTAGCACCCCTGCCAGGCACAGGTACCGTGTCCGTGCCCACAGACACTAATCTGTATGACCTGCCAGGTACGGTCTGTGGCTGTCCACAAACTCCAGTATATGGCAGCCATGAGGTGGAATTGTGTGCATGCATACACACGTGCAAAATGTTAACACCTGGGGCTACCACATACATGCACACACTGCACCAACAGTGCCCCACCCTGTACTGATGTCCCTCACCAACACACATGCACACACATGTCAATTGGTGGTATCAGTGGCAGACTCAGGCATACCTAATTCACACCCTGTGCATATGATGAAACTGTGCCACCTCCTGCAATCTCCAACATCAGTGCAGGAACAGCTAAACATGTTGCTGATGCACAGGGTGACTACATAGAAGTGTATTACTAGTATCATGTTGGTAACAGTACAGTGTGCTGATATGACTGTGTATATATCCCAGCATGCCTGATGCAGTAACTGTATGACTGTCCTGAATTGTTATCTACACCCATAGTAAGTACCATGGTGTAACAGCTGCACATTATTGCATACCGGTGGTAAGGATGTCAACAGATAGCTGCATACATAGGTAGCACAGGGGAGAAGCTAATGCAAGTAGTGATATGCAATGATGGACATGTACAGTAATGGTGGCATGTTGCCCACAACGACTATGCAATGTGGATGTTTGCGCATGTTGATATGTGTGCAGTACCAATGTAATCCAAATCACAATTAACTATGACATAATATCAGTTCTACCATGGACATCTGAGCTGTGCATTCCTGGGTACATGTTGATAGTGCCTACATATTTGCACTGTTACCTACTGTAAGTGTTACCCCTTCTTTGTTGTACAATGGACTACTTCCAGCCCTGCTTACTGTAGCTTTGTTTACATGCATGTTTGCTTGGGGTTCCCTGGAACACTGCTTCCACCTGCAATGCAGAGTTACAGAGCTTCTGTGGACTCCTAGTGACATCTGCATAGCGTACTGTCAATTTTCCGCATGACAGAACGTCACTGTCTGTCCTGTTCGCATGTACGTTGCCTGTGACACATTGCACATGACTTACCTGGCATTTACCCATGTGTGCAGTCATATATGCCACTGCTATGAAATCAGTGGCAGTACACCCACACATACTCACCTTCAGTATGTTGTTCCCCATTGGCCCTATGTGTTGGTAATCACCATGGCAATCACACTACTATGGTAGCATGTGCAAAGGTAACCTGAGAATCACCTCTATGGACCAGTTGTGGTTTATGTGAGTCATGTGGCAATGTCACAGCTGCCACATGTATGCAGTCAACCCTCTCCAATGGCCGGGGACGTACAACACGTGTGGGATGCCACCATATAGCCAATCTGGGGACTGAGCACTCTGAACCCAGTACTGTCATACCTTGTCAGGTGGCATGACATACTACAGTGGCTACAATACCAGTCTGACATAGACCCGCACTGACAGCAATCCGAACACACTGGGGCATACTTGGAGACTCAGAATAGCATCCTGCCTGAGCATCACACACCTTCGCAGCTGGCACACAGGCGTACGTTACGTCAGAACAGAGCACATGCCACACATGGCACACACATCCCGTGTGTCACACACTCACAACCTGTAGGGCTACACAACACACCTGCTACAGATGTGTCAGGTACCTCTCTTGGCCGCTGCAGTGGGGTCCCACTCAACAGGCTGTACAGGGTGAAGGTCACAGTGATATGCCTGTGGGGCACTATGGTCCACCACAAAACACATGCATACAGGTCAGTCATAGGCATGGACACATATGACTCAGTCATTGACCATGCCACTATGGATGACCTGAGACATACTTCTCTGGACTACATGATAGGGAACATAGAAGGGATCTCTCAGCTTGTGGCACGGTCCAGTATGAGCCTGATCTTGGTTGCCATCATACCCTCACCAGGTATGCTACCACAATATGTAGGAAAGGTGTTCTATGTCTACATTCTGCTCAATCTCCAATGTCATTCATAGGGTATCCAATGGCTGTCAACGTGTGCTTACATGCTAGGGAAGCCACAATGATTTGCAAGAGGCAGCTTGCACGTGACACCCATGGGCCATTGTATATTGGCGAAGCCCCTTGATACACACATAGTGCCTTTTGCTGCAGGACACGGATTACATAGCCACCTCGGCGGGTATCACACAGGATAGGACACTAACAGTGATGCTACACAACACCAGCAGTGTACACCGCAAGGTGCATGCACTGGACACTGTCCTCAGCACGATGAACTGCAATATCTCTGCAGTACCAGATTCCTGATTCACGGCTCACAGGTGCAACCCATGACTGCCAGGTTATACCTCATACCACGCCTGTCGTCCCCTACACATGTAACACACATGGACAGGGGGGTGGTATCTCAAGGCACCACAGATACACACACCTCCAGGTTGTTGGCACAGCACAAAGCATCAGGGCCTATCCATGAGCAGCTAACAGTGTGTTGGACTGCCTTCTGGTTCATAGCCTGGCACACACAACCCTCCCATACACAGGAAACCCACCTATCCTCCCTAACACTGGCAATATGACAGTCTCTAGAAATGTCTTTATATGGCTGGACTGCATCCAGCCAAACATAGTGCGTGAGCATTACTGTAGCTACAACACACTAGCTGAAAGGTTTCCAGCATGTAGTCACTGAATTGCAGTGGAACAACATGTTATCACTCCCACAACAGGTGTGAACATGCAGCACCTGTTCATCGACTACATGTAGACTATATGGCCCAGACCAGATGTGTATCCACTGCTGTAGGTATTATACCATATATAACCCACACTGTATAGACACATACCGCGTGCGGCCACTGCACAGTAAGACACAGTCATATTGTTATGCATTGCAAATACCATTTATCCACTTGAGGCACGTGTCAGACATGGTAACTACTGAAGTTCACAGGTATATATGTGTATGTGTCACACACATACATCATGTGTGCATTGCCATTGCTGGTTTAGGCAATGGCATGCATTGTTATGAACAACAACCCACACATGGTCATATTGTGTGACACAACCACAAGTGGCAGTTGTGGGTTTCCAAAACATACCTATCTGTGCTCTGACAGTGGTAATAGACCCAGTAGCGGAGCGCATTATTGGCATTACTGGGCAAGTAGCCCTGTTTGGCTGTACAGATAGTGTGGTGACATCCCCTGTGTTTACTGGGGGAATATGCAGCATCTGGTGTATTGTAGTATTTGCCAAAAGGATCTGTTCTCTCACACTTGCAATTACACACACTGTATTATCCCACCACACACACACTTGCCATTTGCAGGATTCATACCCCTACCTAACTATGTTACGACACGTGAGAATGACACATTAGCGAAGCGCACTATTTGGATTACTAGGAAGTTCCTCTTCTCCGGCTGTACTTATAGGGTGCTGACATCATCAGTGTTTGGAAAGGGTAATGTGCATCATGTAGTGTGATCGCCTGATTGCCAAAAAGCACATGTTTTTCATACAGAATTGCACACACACAAACTCACCTCATCCAAACACACACACTTGCAGGTTTCAAACCCCTACCTAACTATGTTATGACACTTGAGAGAGAAGCATTAGCAGAGTGCGCTATTTGGATTACTGGGAGGTGTCCCTTCTCCTGCTGTACTTATAGGGTGCTGACATCATCAGTGTTTGGAAAGGGTAATGTGCATCATGTAGTGTGTTCTCCTGATTGCCAAAAAGCACATGTCTGTCATACAGAAATGCACACACACAAACTCCCCTCATCCAAACACACACACTTGCAGGTTTCAAACCCCTACCTAACTATGTTATGACACTTGAGAGAGATGCATTAGCAGAGTGCGCTATTCAGATTACTAGAAGGTGTCCCTTCTCCAGCTGTACTTATAGGGTGCTGACATCATCAGTGCTTAGATAGGGGAATATGCATCCTGTAGAGTGTTTTTCCAGTTGCCAAAACTGACATTTCCGTCACACAGACTTGCACACACACTAACCCTCCTCCACACACACTGGGCAGTTGCAGAATTCCAAACCCTACCTAACTTTGTTATGACACTCGTGACATACGCATTATCGGAGTGCGCTACTCACATTACGGAGAGGTTTCCCTTCTCCTGCTGTACTTATAGGGTGCTGACATCATCAGTGCTTAGACAGGGGAATGTGCATCCTGTAGAGTGTTTTCCCAGTTGCCAAAAGGGGCATATCCCTCACGCAGACTTGCACACACACTAACCACCCTTCACACACACTGGGCAGTTGCTGGATTCAAGCCCCTACCTAACTATGCTATGACACTCATGACAGACGCATTAGCGGAGTGCCCTATTCGCATTACTGGGAGGTTTCCTTTCTCCTGCTGTACTTATAGGGTGCTGATATCATCAGTGCTTAGAAAGGGGAATGTGCATCCTGTAATGTGTTTTCCCAGTTGCCAAAAGGGATACTTCCCTCACACAGACTTGCACACACAACAACGCTGCTCACCCACACACACACTGAGCATTTGCATGGTTCAAACTCCTACCTAACTATATTATGGCACTTGAGGGAGACGCATTAGCAGAGTGCGCTATCCAAATTACTGGGCATCTGTTCTGCACCTGCAGTATTTATAGGGTGCTGACATCTTTATTTCTACAGAGGTATGTACATCTAGTACTACCTGTCAGGTGGGGGATAGCATATATATGCGTTTGCAGCCACCTACTTCAAGGTCAGATATGCACATCACACTGGCAGGTTATGTTCTGTACCATGCTTCATGACCACAGGACCTGTAACACACAACACAACCAGTCCAGAACACCACTCCCACATCCAGGACACACACTTTGCTTCCCTGGGAACAGTGCCGGGATATGCAGGTATTCACATACACCATTCCAGTTGTTAACATCAGGTACACACACATGTCAATTGGTGGTATCAGTGGCAGACTCAGGCATACCTAATTCACACCCTGTGCATATGATGAAACTGTGCCACCTTCTGCAATCTCCAACATCAGTGCAGGAACAGGTAAACATGTTGCTGATGCACAGGGTGACTACATGGAAGTGTATTACTAGTATCATGTTGGTAACAGTACAGTGTGCTGATATGACTGTGTGTATATCCCAGCATGCCTGATGCAGTAACTGTATGACTGTCCTGAATTGTTATCTACACCCATAGTAAGTACCGTGGTGTAACAGCTGCACATTATTGCATACCGGTGGTAAGGATGTCAACAGATAGCCACATACATAGGTAGCACAGGGGAGAAGCTAATGCAAGTAGTGATATGCAATGATGGACATGTACAGTAATGGTGGCATGTTGCCCACAATGACTATGCAATGTGGATGTTTGCGCATGTTGATATGTGTGCAGTACCAATGTAATACAAATCACAATTAACTATGACATAATATCAGTTCTACCATGGACATCTGAGCTGTGCATTCCTGGGTACATGTTGATAGTGCCTACATATTTGCACTGTTACCTACTGTAAGTGTTACCCCTTCTTTGTTGTACAATGGACTACTTCCAGCCCTGCTTACTGTAGCTTTGTTTGCATGCATGTTTGCTTGGGGTTCCCTGGAACACTGCTTCCACCTGCAATGCAGAGTTACTGAGCTTCTGTGGACTCCTAGTGACATCTGCATAGCGTACTATATGTATGTCAATTTTCCACATGACAGAACATCACTGTCTGTCCTGTTCACATGTACGTTGCCTGTGACACATTGCACATGACTTACCTGGCATTTACCCATGTGTGCAGTCATATATGCCACTGCTATGAAATCAGTGGCAGTACACCCACACATACTCACCTTCAGTATGTTGTTCCCCATTGGCCCTATGTGTTGGTAATCACCATGGCAATCACACTAATATGGTAGCATGTGCAAAGGTAACCAGAGAATCACCTCTATGGACCAGTTGTGGTTTATGTGAGTCATGTGGCAATGTCACAGCTGCCACATGTATGCAGTCAACCCTCTCCAATGGCCGTGGACGTACAACACATGTGTGGGATGCCACCACATAGCCAATCTGGGGACTGAGCACTCTGAACCCAGTACTGCCATACCCTGTCAGGTGGCATGACATACTACAGTGGCTACAATACCAGTCTGACATAGACCCGCACTGACAGCAATCTGAACACACTGGGGCATACTTGGAGACTCAGAATAGCATCCTGCCTGAGCTTCACACACCTCCGCAGCTGGCACACAGGCATACGTTACATCGGAACAGAGCACATGCCACACATGGCACACACATCCCGTGTGCCACACACTCACAGCCTGTAGGGCTACACAACACACCTGCTACAGATGTGTCAGGTACCTCTCTTGGCCGCTGCAGTGGGGTCCTGCTCAACAGGCTGTACATGGTGAAGGTCACAGTGATATGCCTGTGGGACACTATGGTCCACCACAAAACACATGCATACAGGTCAGTCAGAGGCATGGACACATATGACTCAGTCATTGACCATGCCACTATGGATGACCTGAGACATCCTTCTCTGGACTACATGATAGGGAACATAGAAGGGATCTCTCAGCTTGTGGCATGGGCCAGTATGAGCCTGATCTTGGTTGCCATCATACCCTCACCAGGTATGCTACCACAATATGTAGGAAGGGTGTTCTATGTCTACATTCTGCTCAATCTCCAATGTCATTCATAGGGTATCCAATGGCTGTCAACGTACATTCTGCTCAATCTCCAATGTCATTCATAGGGTACCCAATGTCTGTCAACGTGTACTTACATGCTAAGGAAGCCGCAATGATTTGCGAGAGGCAGCTTGCACGTGACACCCATGGGCCATTGTATATTGGCGAAGCCCCTTGATACACACATAGTGCCTTTTGCTGCAGGACACGGATTACATAGCCACCTCCGCGGGTATCACACAGGATAGGACACTAACAGTGATGCTACACAACACCAGCAGTGTACACCGCAAGATGCATGCACTGGACACTGTCCTCAGCATGGTGAACTGCAATATCTCTGCAGTACCAGATTCCTGATTCATGGCTTACAGGTGCAACCCATCACTGCCAGGTTATACCTCATACCATGCCTGTCATCCCCTAAACATGTAACACACATGGACAGGGGGGTGGTATCTCAAGGCACCACAGATACACACACCTCCAGGTTGTTGGCACAGCACAAAGCATCAGGGCCTATCCATGAGCAGCTAACAGTGTGTTGGACTGCCTTCTGGTTCATAGCCTGGCACACACAACCCTCCCATACACAGGAAACCCACCTATCCTCCCTAACACTGGCAATATGACAGTCTCTACAAATGTCTTTATATGGCTGGACTGCATCCAGCCAAACATAGTGCGTGAGCATTACTGTAGCTACAACACACTAGCTGAAAGGTTCCCAGCATGTAGTCACTGAATTGCAGTGGAACAACATGTTATCACTCCCACAACAGGTGTGAACATGCAGCACCTGTTCATTGACTACATGTAGACTATATGGCCCAGACCAGATGTGTATCCACTGCTGTAGGTATTATACCATATACAACCCACACTGTATAGACACATACCGCGTGCGGCCCCTGCACAGTAAGACACAGTCATATTGTTATGCATTGTGAATACCATTTATCCACTTGAGGCACGTGTCAGACATGGTAACTACTGAAGGTCACAGGTATATATGTGTATGTGTCACACACATACATCATGTGTGCATTGCCATTGCTGGTTTAGGCAATGGTATGCATTGTTATGAACAACAACCCACACATGGTCATATTGTGTGACACAACCACAAGTGGCAGTTGTGGGATTCCAAAACATACCTATCTGTGCTCGGACAGTGGTAATAGACCTAGTAGCGGAGCGTATTATTGGCATTACTGGGCAAGTAGCCCTGTTTGGCTGTACAGATAGCGTGGTGACATCCCCTGTGTTTACTGGGGGAATATGCAGCATCTGGTGTATTGTAGTATTTGCCATAAGGATCTGTTCTCTCACACTTGCAATTACACACACTGTATTATCCCACCACACACACACACTTGCCATTTGCAGGATTCATACCCCTACCTAACTATGTCACGACACGTGAGAATGACACATTAGCGAACCGCACTATTCGGATTACTAGGAAGTTCCTCTTCTCCGGCTGTACTTATAGGGTGCTGACATCATCAGTGTTTGGAAAGGGTAATGTGCATCATGTAGTGTGTTCTCCTGATTGCCATAAAAGCACATGTCTGTCATACAGAAATGCACACACACAAACTCCCCTCATCCAAACACACACACTTGCAGATTTCAAACCCCTACCTAACTATGTTATGACACTTGAGAGAGATGCATTAGCGGAGTGCGCTATTCAGATTACTGGGAGGTGTCCCTTCTCCAGCTGTACTTATAGGGTGCTGACATCATCAGTGCTTAGATAGGGGAATATGCATCCTGTAGAGTGTTTTTCCAGTTGCCAAAACTGACATTTCCATCACACAGACTTGCACACACACTAACCCTCCTCCACACACACTGGGCAGTTGCAGGATTCCAAACCCTACCTAACGTTGTTATGACACTCGTGACATACGCATTATCGGAGTGCACTACTCGCATTACGGAGAGGTTTCCCTTCTCCTGCTGTACTTATAGGGTTCTGACATCATCAGTGCTTAGATAGGGGAATGTGCATCCTGTAGAGTGTTTTCCCAGTTGCCAAAAGGGACATATCCCTCACACAGACTTGCACACACACTAACCCCCATCCACACACACACTGGGCAGTTGCTGGATTCAAGCCCCTACCTAACTATGCTATGACACTCGTGACAGACGCATTAGCGGAGTGCCCTATTCGCATTACTGGGAGGTTTCCTTTCTCCTGCTGTACTTATAGGGTGCTGACATCATCAGTGCTTAGAAAGGGGAATGTGCATCCTGTAATGTGTTTTCCCAGATGCCAAAAGGGATACTTCCCTCACACAGACTTGCACACACAACAACCCTGCTCACCCACACACACACTGAGCATTTGCATGGTTCAAACTCCTACCTAACTATATTATGGCACTTGAGGGAGACGCATTAGCAGAGCGCGCTATCCAAATTACTGGGCATCTGTTCTGCACCTGCAGTATTTATAGGGTGCTGACATCTTTATTTCTACAGAGATATGTACATCTAGTACTACCTGTCAGGTGGGGGATAGCATATATATGCATTTGCAGCCACCTACTTCAGGGTCAGATATGCACATCACACTGGCAGGTTATGTTCTGTACCATGCTTCATGACCACAGGACCTGTAACACACAACACAACCAGTCCAGAACACCACTCCCACATCCAGGACACACACTTTGCTTCCCTGGGAACAGTGCCGGGATATGCAGGTATTCACATACACCATTCCAGTTGTTAACATCAGGTACACACACATGTCAATTGGTGGTATCAGTGGCAGACTCAGGCATACCTAATTCACACCCTGTGCATATGATGAAACTGTGCCACCTCCTGCAATCTCCAACATCAGTGCAGGAACAGGTAAACATGTTGCTGATGCACAGGGTGACTACATAGAAGTGTATTACTAGTATCATGTTGGTAACAGTACAGTGTGCTGATATGACTGTGTGTATATCCTAGCATGCCTGATGCAGTAACTGTATGACTGTCCTGAATTGTTATCTACACCCATAGTAAGTACCATGGTGTAACAGCTGCACATTATTGCATACCGGTGGTAAGGATGTCAACAGATAGCCACATACATAGGTAGCACAGGGGAGAAGCTAATGCAAGTAGTGATATGCAATGATGGACATGTACAGTAATGGTGGCATGTTGCCCACAATGACTATGCAGTGTGGATGTTTGTGCATGTTGATATGTGTGCAGTACCAATGTAATACAAATCACAATTAACTATGACATAATATCAGTTCTAACATGGACATCTGAGCTGTGCATTCCTGGGTACATGTTGATAGTGCCTACATATTTGCACTGTTACCTACTGTAAGTGTTACCCCTTCTTTGTTGTACAATGGACTACTTCCAGCCCTGCTTACTGTAGCTTTGTTTGCATGCATGTTTGCTTGGGGTTCCCTGGAACACTGCTTCCACCTGCAATGCAGAGTTACAGAGCTTCTGTGGACTCCTAGTGACATCTGCATAGCGTACTATATGTATGTCAATTTTCCACATGACAGAACGTCACTGTCTGTCCTGTTCGCATGTACGTTGCCTGTGACACATTGCACATGACTTACCTGGCATTTACCCATGTGTGCAGTCATATATGCCACTGCTATGAAATCAGTGGCAGTACACCCACACATACTCACCTTCAGTATGTTGTTCCCCATTGGCCCTATGTGTTGGTAATCACCATGGCAATCACACTACTATGGTAGCATGTGCAAAGGTAACCTGAGAATCACCTCTATGGTCCAGTTGTGGTTTATGTGAGTCATGTGGCAATGTCACAGCTGCCACATGTATGCAGTCAACCCTCTCCAATGGCCGGGGACGTACAACACATGTGTGGGATGCCACCACATAGCCAATCTGGGGACTGAGCACTCTGAACCCAGTACTGCCATACCCTGTCAGGTGGCATGACATACTACAGTGGCTACAATACCAGTCTGACATAGACCCGCACTGACAGTAATCCGAACACACTGGGGCATACTTGGAGACTCAGAATAGCATCCTGCCTGAGCATCACACACCTCCGCAGCTGGCACACAGGCATACGTTATGTCGGAACAGAGCACATGCCACACATGGCACACACATCCCGTGTGCCACACACTCACAGCCTGTAGGGCTACACAACACACCTGCTACAGATGTGTCAGGTACCTCTCTTGGCCGCTGCAGTGGGGTTCCGCTCAACAGGCTGTACATGGTGAAGGTCACAGTGATATGCCTGTGGGGCACTATGGTCCACCACAAAACACATGCATACAGGTCAGTCAGAGGCATGGACACATATGACTCAGTCATTGACCATGCCACTATGGATGACCTGAGACATACCTCTCTGGACTACATGATAGGGAACATAGAAGGGATCTCTCAGCTTGTGGCACGGGCCAGTATGAGCCTGATCTTGGTTGCCATCATACCCTCACCAGGTATGCTACCACAATATGTAGGAAGGGTGTTCTATGTCTACATTGCTCAATCTCCAATGTCATTCATAGGGTATCCAATGGCTGTCAACATGTGCTTACATGCTAGGGAAGCCACAATGATTTGCGAGAGGCAGCTTGCACGTGACACCCATGGGCCATTGTATATTGGCGAAGCCCCTTGATACACACATAGTGCCTTTTGCTGCAGGACACAGATTACATAGCCACCTCCGCGGGTATCACACAGGATAGGACACTAACAGTGATGCTACACAACACCAGCAGTGTACACCGCAAGATGCATGCACTGGACACTGTCCTCAGCACGGTGAACTGCAATATCTCTGCAGTACCAGATTCCTGATTCATGGCACCTGTTGTGGGAGTGATAACATGTTGTTCCACTGCAATTCAGTGACTACATGCTGGGAACCTTTCAGCTAGTGTGTTGTAGCTACAGTAATGATCACGCACTATGTTTGGCTGGATGCAGTCCAGCCATATAAAGACATTTCTAGAGACTGTCATATTGCCAGTGTTAGGGAGGATAGGTGGGTTTCCTGTGTATGGGAGGGTTGTGTGTGCCAGGCTATGAACCAGAAGGCAGTCCAACACATACCTATCTGTGCTCTGACAGTGGTAATAGACCCAGTAGCGGAGCGCATTATTGGCATTACTGGGCAAGTAGCCCTGTTTGGCTGTACAGATAGTGTGGTGACATCCCCTGTGTGTACTGGGGGAATATGCAGCATCTGGTGTATTGTAGTATTTGCCAAAAGGATCTGTTCTCTCACACTTGCAATTACACACACCGTATTATCCCACCACACACACACTTGCCATTTGCAGGATTCATACCCCTACCTAACTATGTCACGACACGTGAGAAAGACACATTAGCGAAGCACACTATTCAGATTACTAGGAAGTTCCTCTTCTCCGGCTGTACTTATAGGGTGCTGACATCATCAGTGTTTGGAAAGGGTAATGTGCATCATGTAGTGTGATCGCCTGATTGCCAAAAAGCACATGTTTTTCATACAGAATTGCACACACACAAACTCACCTCATCCAAACACACACACTTGCAGGTTTCAAACCCCTACCTAACTATGTTATGACACTTGAGAGAGAAGCATTAGCAGAGTGCGCTATTTGGATTAATGGGAGGTGTCCCTTCTCCTGCTGTACTTATAGGGTGCTGACATCATCAGTGTTTGGAAAGGGTAATGTGCATCATGTAGTGTGTTCTCCTGATTGCCAAAAAGCACATGTCTGTCATACAGAAATGCACACACACAAACTCCCCTCATCCAAACACACACACTTGCAGGTTTCAAACCCCTACCTAACTATGTTATGACACTTGAGAGAGACGCATTAGCAGAGTGCGCTATTCAGATTACTGGGAGGTGTTCCCTTTTCCAGCTGTACTTATAGGGTGCTGACATCATCAGTGCTTAGACAGGGGAATGTGCATCCTGTAGAGTGTTTTCCCAGTTGCCAAAAGGGACATATCCCTCACACAGACTTGTACACACACCAACCCCCCTCCACACACACTGGGCAGTTGCTGGATTCAAGCCCCTACCTAACTATGTTATGACACTCGTGACAGACGCATTAGCGGAGTGCCCTATTCGCATTACTGGGAGGTTTCCTTTCTCCTGCTGTACTTTTAGGGTGCTGACCTCATCAGTGCTTAGAAAGGGGAATGTGCATCCTGTAGTGTGTTTTCCCAGTTGCCAAAAGGGATACTTCCCTCACACAGACTTGCACACACAAAAACCCTGCTCACCCACACACACACTGAGCATTTGCATGGTTCAAACTCCTACCTAACTATATTATAGCACTTGAGGGAGACGCATTAGCAGAGCGCGCTATCCGAATTACTGGGCTTCTGTTCTGCACCTGCAGTATTTATAGGGTGCTGACATCTTTATTTCTACAGAGGTATTTACATCTAGTACTACTTGTCAGGTGGGGGATAGCATATATATTTGCATTTGCAGCCACCTACTTCAGGGTCAGATATGCACATCACACTGGCAGGTTATGTTCTGTACCATGCTTCGTGACCACAGGACCTGTAACACACAACACAACCAGTCCAGAACACCACTCCCACATCCAAGACACACACTTTGCTTCCCTGGGAACAGTGCCGGGATATGCAGGTGTTCACATACACCTTTCCAGTTGTTAACATCAGGTACAGGCATATTGTGTGTGGGAACTACTCAGGCCTCTACAACATTACCCTACAGCCACTACAATTTGTGGGTCCATGTGTTATGGCAGAACCACTCACCACAGCCACATGGGGGAATACATACTGCACCTGTCCATCTGCAACATGGGTACTCATTGTTTCACACCAGAGGTAGACCACCATTGTTGATATCTGACCATACCCACCTTTCCCTGGACATCCATATCCCATCCCCACCCCCAGGCAAGGTTGTCACTGCAAACAAACTGTATTTAGCACAAGCAGACTCTACACTTGTGAAGACTGGGGTGGACGACTTCAAAGGACCCATGCTGGGGGACTATACTGGCCACTCTGCATAATCCTTGACAATTGCATTCTATGAGCATGTGTAAGGTTTGCATTGATCATGCTATCCCACATATACCCATGACTGCTCCACAACAGGGCACCTGTCAGGTGTACACCAGCCATATATGAGCCGTCCAACAGACAGAGTGAGCTAATACATTGCAGAGCTGTAGCCCACAGAGGGAGGACATCTATGAACAGTTCCGGCACGACACTTCAATCCCACATAATCATCACAACACGGTGTTGACAGTGGAATTGTCCAGACAATGCAGATAGGGCTCCCCTCAGTCTGTTATTGATGCCCACTTACTGTTAGAGGTCCTCAGCAACCCTCTTCCAGCACACACCTACAACATGGATGTGGCTTAGCACATTCAAACCCTGGGATCTCCACTGTGTCCCTGCTTGACAGAGGCACAACACACTAGCCTCACACGTTGACTTATGTGACCTACTTTACAGGGGCACAGTAGCCTACTGTACTGGGGATGCAGATGCCAGGCACACTCTGGCTAAGCTGTCATTCCCTAGGGCAAACAGCCTAGTATTGACCTCTCCACCCATATGTTTAATTGTCAGATGCACAATATTTGTTGCTGTTAGACTGTTTGCAGGTCTTTATTGCCATAGCATTCCCTGTTCCTACGAACAACTTGTGTATCTGTGGAAGATGTTTGATTATGAGGGCGATCCACTATATCACTTATGTCTCTGTAGTCATTTACTGTGTGCACTGGGCAGATTGCTGTGTTGTGGTTGCTTCTTGGAATGACACGTACAAATACCAGATATGTGTGGCCAACTGCTAAACGGAGATATGGCCTAAGTGTGTGAGCATGCCCAGTTCAGCCTTTCCATGGCATGTTGTCTGACATATGCCTCATTTATCAAAGTGTGCGAGCATGCCCAGTGTGAGCTTTCCATATGTTGAACTCTGCAGTCCACCACATATTTGGGTGAGTGTGAACTTCAACAATATCTCACATTTATGGTTGTGTGTTGGGTGTCATGTTGTGTACTTACTGGCCAACTGCTTCATGTCTGACCACAACAGGGATTATACTGTGCCTGCAGGGATTGCATGGGATACTTTGCATACAGTTGTCAACATCCTTTCATAATGACCTAACACTGTAGTACCGTATAGTGTACTGGTTCAGTACTTTCACTGTGGTGGACAGTATCCTGGGCTTTAGTCCTTTCACAGCTTGACATATTCATAGTGAGCACAACAGACTGTGTAGGGGCCAGTTGTGCACATATGACCATGTTGCATTATGTTCAGATATGGACTGCCTACACCAGGCTTGTCCAACATTGGTAGTGTATTCCACAACATAGGTGGACATTGGCAAGCACTAGCGATGTGCCCTAGGCCATTTCTGATGCTAGTCAGAGAGTGTGTTTGTCCTTCGACACACATAGTAACTGGAGTTTGCCATGACATATGTCATGGTTAGTATACTGTGCCTCCATCTACCTGTGACATAACAGTGATACCCAGGGTAAACCTACTATCTCCCATCCACTCATCAAGATTCCTCTTGAGGGGTGTCAATGGGTGACTCTCTGGCTAACCTGTACTGGGAGTTTACTCAAGAGTGGGGGTGGCTTCTGTGTTATGGATCATTCCGTACAGCTTGTCCTATGTATGTCAGTGCTGGGGTTCAGGTCTCTTATGTGCATAGCTCATTGCCATTCAGATTGTACAAGGTGCAGCATGTTCATTGATTCCAGCTTGGACATGGCTTCATACATCAGGCAGAGCTTGCCTCTGGTTGGGCAGTATGGCAGTGTGTGGAACTGCAGTTTGTTTAATCAGGCAACATATGGCATCTGTTCATGCTCTTTGCTACTCCTGGTGAGGTACTGTTGTGGACTTTACAGTTGATGGCGGTGTCTGTTGAGGTACCTCCCACAGGGGCTATTGTAGTCAATTGTGACGCTGATGAAGGATGACTGCAGAGCCACAGTGACCTCTCCTTATCTAAATCTGACAACCTTCATGATTGGGTGGGTATATGGTATGTTTCTGTGAACACTACAGCCACATGTTTGTCCAGTGCAGGATATCTATCACCTTGTGTCCCCAGGTCTCTCATTACATGCTAGGTACGTAATGGGTTAACACCTGTGTGGTAATTGGTGGGCACTTACTGTATATCCATGGTGGTTGTCTATACACATTTCTGCAATTAGCTTGCTGACATGGCTATGGCACCAGTTGTCTGTTTCTATGTGGCCCTTTTGTGGGTTGCTTGTGTCAGCTGGGGGTCAGATATGGTGGGCAGTTTGTACTCCTCTGCATACATGTTCAGTCACAGTCCTTCCATGTTGGCCTGTACCTATGGGACATATATATGGAACGGGGGAGGTCCCAGGACCAAGCCTTGTGGGATGCCACTTATATCTGGTTTGTAGTCTGACATGGATGCAGCATGTCTGACCATGTCAGTTCTGTCCTTGGTCTGGTTTGCAACCCCTCTACTGACATAGGGCTTTATATTTAAGCTGGTGAACATATCCATACTGAACACGTAGGGTATTGTCTGGAAGCATTTGCACGGTCCAGCTACGCTGAGTGGATCACATTGCCCTCATCGATGACCTTAATGACTGTTTTAAATGGGTCAAACATGTTTAGGGGCAGGATCTGCACTTATGACAGCCACACTGGGTAGGGTCCGGTGTCAGTAGGTCTCCGATAGCTTTATGTCTGCGGTACATGCTGATCCTTTCCATAGCTGTGCAGACCAAGCTTGTCAGGATCCTGGGGTGGTAGTTTGCAGTATCCATTCAGGCAACACCTTTGTTGTGAAGGACCACTGTTGTTGTACACTGCTCTTTGGGTACATATCCTGTGGTAAGGCTGACATTGAGCAGTAGTGTGATTTGGCATTCCATTCTTCTTGGAGTCCATGTTGGCCTCAGCCCAGGACACCATCTCATACCTTTGCTGCTGTGTGTTTTGCTTTGTAGATGATGGCTGTTAACTCAGCATCTGCAATGTCAGGGGGCCAGCAGTCTGCTGGGATAGATATTTTGCATTCTGGGGGGGGGGGGGGTTGCACTGCACCTGTCAGGTTGTATGTTGGCAATATGTGTGTGTTTGGTATGTTGTTTGTAATATCTGTGTGATTCGGGGCATATCTGTGAATTCCCAACATGGTTCCCACCATCACTTGAGTAAGCCTTGTGATTATCCTTAGTGTCCTGTACCATTTGTATCTTCATAAATTCATAGGTTCATACTAGGCTATCCACCCTAGGGCATTAGTAAGTCTAGCCAGAGTGTGTGTGTCTTTTGCCACCCCTTGCTATGTAAATATTATGGCCATTTATGATTTTCTTTACTGTGCCTCTGTCTGGACATGACACAGTGAAGACCCCCAGTGTACATCTATGATCATCCATCCACTTGGCAATATTCCTGTTGAGGGGTGTCAGTGAGGGGCTCTGCCTAACATGGAGTGGGATCCTGTTCCAGGGTGTGGGGAGCCTCTGGGTTATGTATCTGTCCCTCCAGCACATCCTATTTCATTATGCATTGAGGTTGACATCTGTCACTCTCACAGCTCCAATGGCTTTGATTTCCTGGGGTGGAGCATGTCCATTACTCCTGTGTTGGACATGGTCTTGTACAACAGACATACAATGTCTCTGCGTAGGCAGTCTGTGACTGCATTCAGCTGGGGTGTCTACAGCCAGGCAGCATATGACATATATTTGACACCCTTTATCCTCTTGGTGAGGTACCTTTGAGGTCTTCCTAACCGCTGCAGGTGTCAGGTACGGTATATCCCATATGAGTCATTGTACTAGATTATGGGTCTGATAAGAGAACAGTACAGGGGCACAGTGACCTCTGTTGATGTAGATGTGAATCCTTTCATGATACGGTGTCCAATATAGACAGTCATCCTAGCCACATTGGCATTGTGAGTGTCACATGACAGGTTACTGTCGACTTGTGTCCCTAGGTCCCTGATTACTCCTTGCATACATAATGGTTTACCACCTATGTGGTAATTTGTGAGTACCTTGATTGGTATTTGGTGGGACATTCATACTGTCCATTGTCTTCAGGTTGTCTGGGTGGGGTTCCTGTGTGTGAGAGTGTGGTCTGTCACATGCTACAGACTGTACAGCAGTTTTGACTACAGTTAGGTGCACATGGGTGGTCTCCACTGCTTTGTGCATTGTCAGTTACCTGGCCATATGGGTGTCTGTGCTGCATATGGATACTCCCCCTCCTTTGATGTTTTGGTCCAGGTGTTGGGGCCATAATGCATGATATGAGGTATAACTTGGTAGTGCTGGTGTGCTGTCAGTAGGCTTGCAGCAGGCTTCTGTCACTGCACAGACATCGATGTTCTCCATACTGGGAAGTGCCTCAGGAGCATGCATATTGCAGTTTACACGTCTGGCATTGGTCAGCATTACCCTTATGTTTCTTACCACTTATGTTTTCTAGGGTGGTGAGTTAGTCTTTTCGGCCTTGCCTACGTACGGCTCTATGGTGGTGGCAAAAGCCTTATCCAGTATCCAGACGCCCAGGGGTAACAAGTGCAAGCCATCCCTGGAACAGCAGTATGGCTTGTCATGCATGACATCTCAAGCAGACAAACATTAGATCCTCTTGGACTGACAGCTGTAATTGTGCCACCTGTTAAAGCTGATCATTCTGTGTTTGTACTGTGGCATCATTCTTGGTGAGGGTTGGATGCTGCAAACGGCCAGTGTCAATACCGGCCTGGAGTACATACTCAGAGAGCTCATCCATGTCTCTTTTCATGTAGTCCAGGGAGGTATATCTCGGGTCATTCACACCAGCTTGGACAATGAGTGCATCCTATTTCTGCTTGCTTTGGGGTGACCTGCGTACTTGTGTTATGTGGCGATTTGTGGCAGCCTGCAGGCAGCTTACTGTACCCTTTCCCTTGTTCAGTCTGGTGAGTTGGACAGCAGTGTGTCTGCCTATACAGACACCTATTACAACTGTATCAGGCATGTTGTTTCTCCTTCTGGCCTGTGACTGTTTGGCACAGCAGCTTTGTGTACTATGTGTTGCATGTGCTATGTTTGGAGGTTGTGGTTGCTTGGGTTCTGCTTTGGAGGCCTCTGTTGGTGTGGTGTGTTTGTAATTAGGGCCTCTGGGAATGTTTTTCTGTGTTTATGTGTTTGGTTTACAGTTGTGATAGGTCTATGTGGGACTGGGTTTGTGGTGTATGTGGTTACCTTCTCCTACTGACTAGTTTTGACAGTACTGAGTTGGGGGAGCTCAGTCTCCGGTTTGGATAAATGGTTGCATCTCTCACATATATTTGTATTTATTGGGGGGAGTTGAGGGTTGTCTGTGTACTTGGGGAAGGTGTAACATTGCCTCAGGGTTCACAGATTCTACTTGTTGTGGCTGGCCTTAGTAGATTGTATGTGTGGACATATTTTATTGCCATACTACTGATCAGTGATTACTTCCCTTTTTATGTTTGCTCTATCATGTAGTAGCTTCCTCATTCTCTTGCATGGTTTGGTAATGGCTGGAGTCCAGCATGCCAGATGCCTGCGTGTATGGCATTGTGTCTTGCTGTTATTTGTGATTGCATAATCCAAGCATTCCTGGCTGTGTTCATGGAATGCCTGTATAACAGGTTCTGCAGTGTGTCCCATATTCTGCACCTGCACAGGGCCTTTAGTGGATTCCACATCAGTTTGGTGTGATGCAACTTATTCTTTACACATGTTTTTCACTGTAGTTTTCTAGCCAGGGACTGGGGTCGGGATGTGTATATCCGGTGTGATTACTCTATGGTCTGGTCTTACCAGTGAGGGATACACTTCTCATCTTGCCATCCAGTACACATGTTGCTGATTATCACATCCAGTATGCTTACCCCTCTTGTGGGAGTAGTACGTTGTTCCTGGGCATTTTGGTTTATGTATTCTGGGAATCTTTCTCCTACTGTGTTGGTGCTAGTATAATGCTCCCAGTGTATGTCTGGGTATTTTCAGTCAACCAATATAATGTAGTTTGGGGGGCTTGATATATTCATGTATTCCAACATAGGCCAGGTGCATTTCCTGGTGTTAGGACAGTAGTCTGCAGCAGGCTATATACTGGGAGGCGGTTTTAGCCACTGGTACTTGACCATGGCTAATCCATGCTGCTTCTTGTTGTGGTACCAACATGGGGGTGTGGTTATCCTTGACAATTATTGCTAGTCACCCTCCTTTTGTAGCTTGTTCTATGTTTTGAGGCTGTACAGCACAGTATGAGGTGTAACCTGGTAGTGTTAGGGTGCTGATGTGAGCCTTGACCCAGTTTTCTATTACAGGACAGATATCATCATTCTCCATACTGTGCGCGTTTACACTGTACGCATCTTGCTGTTTAGACTTCTGGCATTGGGTAGCATTACATCTAGGTTCCTATCCCTTGTGGTACCTATGAAGGTGGGTTTGTGTTTTGAGACTTACCTATTCAGGGCACGCTGTGGGTACTGACAGCCTTTGCCAGTATCCATGGGGCCTGGACTGATAGGTGCATGCCACCCCTAGCAGGTGGTGCATCATGTCATGCTCAGCATGTCTTCCCAGGCTGAAACACATTGGCTCCCCTTTGACTAACTGCATTACTTCAGCCAATTATTGCAATTGATCATCCCATCATCATTTTGTGGCTTCATGCTTGGTGAGGGTGGATGTTAGTCAGGGTCCTCAAGTGTGCATATAGTACCTGGAGTTACATTACTTAACACATGGCATTCATGCCTCAGGTGGTGCTGCAGGGCTGCCTCTGTCGGATGCACATATTACACTCCCTGTACATGTTTGTGAGCAGGTCATGTCATTTTAGGCATCCCTGTTATTATTTGAGTGAGTCAGAGGGGTATCATTCCCAGGGTTCCTACTGAGCCAGTGTATGTGCTATGCATTGCCTCTTTGCCAAGGCCAGGGCATACTGGGCACACCTCCTTCTGCCTACTGGGGCAGGCTCGGGTTGTTCCTCCTCCGAGTCACGCTCTGCCTGTGATGGCCTTGGCAATGGTGGGCTGTTTGGCCCAGCCCTATGCTGGTCCTGCTGCAGCTGTTTTCGCAAGATCATATTATGTAGCATAGCACATACCATGACAATTTGGGTACATGTAGTTGGTGAGTACTGCAAGGCTCCACCAGATGTGTCCAGACACCGGAACCGTGACTTGAGCAGCCCAAACACACACTCTATTACATTACGTGTTTGTGCGTGTGCCTCATTATGGCGTTCCTGTTCAGGTGTGTGTGCATTTCTGATGGGTGTCATCAGCCACAGCTCCGGTGCATAACCTGCATCCCCCACTAGGTGTCTGTGTGGGATGTCCCCATTGGCAAATGTCTGGTACAACTGCGTCAAATGCCAGATGTGGGAATCATGGTAGCTCCCAGGGCAGCCAGCACACACATTCATTATTATGCCCTGGGCATCACACACGACCTGGCAGTTGATGGAGGGGAAGCCCTTGCGGTTAATGTAGGCCCTACCCCGCTCACCGGCTGGTGCTTTGATGCATATGTGCGTGCAGTCTATTGCACCCACTACCTCAGGGTATTCCGCTATTTGCTGGAAGAGACGCATATTGCTGACCAATACCTCACGGGCATTGGGGAAATATTCATGATCACTGACATGTGCTGACATGGCATCCAGGAACTGGTGCAGTACCCTGGAGGCTGATGCCTGTGATATTCCCATCATATCACCAGTTGGTCTCTGGAAGGTACCTGTTGCTAGTATTCTTAGGCCAACACATACCTTGGTTTCCACTGGGATGGGTTCCCTTCTGTTGGTTCTGTGTGTGAGGTGTGGCCTGCACAGCTTGACTCTTTGCTGCAGGAGCTCTCTGTCCACTCTATAGTGCTCTACTATCTCCAGCTCATGTAACCCGTGGTAGGTGACCCTGGGCCTGTACACTCTTCTCTGTCTCCTCACTGTGGGTTGTCTGGCACCATCTGCATTGTCACCACCCTCAGCAAGTCGCCTATGTCTCATTATGACAGCTATGGCAGCCCCTAGCATTTCTGCTCTGAGTTCAGCTTTTTCAGTTTTCACTTCTAATAGCTTACTCCTGTCTTGCAGTGTCTCTTGAGAGAAACATCCTGCACTGCTGTTTGCAGAGTTTTAAGTGCTGGGCTGGGCTACTATTCTGCCTGTGTAATTGCCTGCTTCTAATTGTTTTCACCTGCTAGCTCCAGCAGTATTCCCTGCTAGCTTCCTACTAATTCTGTTGCTTCCTTTTTCCTTTCTGTTTCCTCAGGGGGGAGCAGCGTGCATACCAGCAGAAACACGCTCACAGTGGCTTACACGTGCGCACACATGCTTACACAGTTCAGGATCTGCCTATTTGGGTTAAAACGCGCGCACACCAGCGCAAACAGTGTTACACATCTACCAACACACTCCCACATGCTCAGTCTGCCTTACATGTGCGCACACTGCCCTACACGCGCTTCATGGCTCGCACACATGCGCATGCACGCCCAGCAAGAAACTTTGGTGTAGGTAACAGTGTACACCTTCCATTTTTTGACTTTCCCATGCTTATCTTGTGGCACTCCTCTTTCCATGATCTGTGTCTGTCATCTGTCATGTAACACTGACCTCCAATGAACTGCATTTGTTTCAACCATTCCCCTCTGTGATGTCACCTATCTCCTACTCTATTCCTCCCCCTTATGTATCTCTTACACTACTCAGACTGTGCTCATTTGCTATGTGACTGTGGGATTCAGTATCCTAACCCTCATTCACATCAGATTGCCTACTAATGCTTAGTTACACGTCTTAGACTCAGCTTCCCCCCTTAGCAACCACTACACGGTGGCCATGTTGTTTTTGGTCTGCTGGTCCCTCCATTGTCATTCCATGTATTGCATAAAACCCACATTTGTGGGTTTATAACCTTCATTTTTATGTTTTATACAGCACAGCTCGTTTGCGCGGGGCTGCACTGCGTTTAAACATCGGCGATCGCCGAAAGAAAAAATTATATATTTTTTATATTTGCATCGGGGTACCTTGCCAATGGCCACATATTTGGCCATTGGCATGCTGTCTGACACATATGCACCCTTTATTTGGAGCTGACATGGCTCCATTGTGATTTTTGCAGAAACGTACTCAGTTGTCAACTGAGTACATTTCTGCAGCTAAAACGGCTCTTACACGTGCTGCTTTCTGTTTCGTGGATCACTACTCTACCTCATTTGCATGCCTTTCGGCTGCAAGTGAGGTATTTAGCATATCCACGCCCAGTCCGTGTAAGAGACGTGTTAGCTGGTCTCTTACACAGAGTTTCAGGCTGTTCCTGGATCGCGAGGCTTGCATGGAGTGTTACACGTCTCTTACACTCCATGCAAGCCTTCGTGAATCCTGCCCATGGTATGCTCATGTGTTTTGTAGTAATGAATTCCTTTTAACTTAATGTTAATTACACATGTTTCAATGTGCCTTTTGCAAATATCATTGTTAATACCTTCATTTTAAATTTAAAAAGTTATTTCTTTCCATTCTTTGCTAAAATTAAACTTTTAGCATTCTTTCAAATAATACATATTCCTGGAACAGATATAGCCTCCCTGAATGTGATTCAGTAAAATAAATACATCATTAATAAAAACAAAATGACAAAAAATGTTCTCTTAAAAAAGAAGGCCAATAAATAGTTTTGCTTTCTTTGTCTGGAATGCAATTTGCACAGGTGGGACTAGAGCCCCTGATATTCTCATTGATGTACCAGATTGTTTTAAGTATATCACACCTTGAAAAACAACACATCATTAGTCAAAATCAGGTCTAGCAGAAAACATAGCCTGGAATTCAGAAACATCACTTAAATAGCTACATAATGGCAAAACAGCACGAATGAAGCAAAACACTGTGGACTGAAACTGTTTGACAATGTTATAGGAGGCATGCTGCATGCTGGAGATGAACTGTTACGGAATACTCAGAAGAAATCCTCAGAAGTCTCAAAAAGACTGATATTACATGATGGAAGTCACATGACTTAATGAACCTTGATGGTGATGATAAGCATTTATATACACAGTGACCCACTGCTATCACAAGTGAAATCTTAGTAGGTCTTCAAAACATGAAGAAGGACAAGAGAAAGGAAGGAGTATGATAGAATGGGGAAACTAAAGTATATTTCTTTCTGTAGGACAGATGCCCGTTTTCCCTATTTCCAAGAAAGGTACAGGGAGAAGGTGGTAAGGTGAAGATGTAGGCATGAAACAGGATATACATAGTAGCAGAAGATAAACAAGTGCATGAAACAAAGACATATGAGGGAGGTGCTCAAACAAATGGGAAGGGAACACAAAGGAGAGACCAAGACAGACCAAAGGAGGACAATTCATGTTTGGGGGTACTAGATCACATACTGGGAAGGGAAGGAAAGTACAAGGAAAGAGAACACCATGATTAAGGATAAGATGGGGTAACACATGATGAACAGTGCTGCATCATGCAGGAAGTGAGTCACCTGTGTGATTGCCCAACTGTCTAAGCCTAGCTACTGGTGGCCTGTTGACAGGGCTTAGCAACACTGCATCTCTGATATTTGCAGGAGGACATTCACCAGGTGGCCAATGCAGGTATTAAGCAGCTGGTCCACCAATGTGATTATAACATCCTCCAACTCCTACTGTATTACATACTATGACCCATAGGTGACATACCCAAATGGAGGCCTTGCATCCCCACCACTTACAGACCATTAAAGGCCATTGGCTCCCACTGGATAGCCTACATCACCTTCAAACATGTAAGCCTGGAGGCAATTAGAGACCCAGAAAAGGAGGTAAGAAAACAGTAAAATGACCACTGCTGCACCAGACCCAAAGCTGCAGCTGACACATCATAGAGTAGTCATACAAATAGAGAGAAACAGAACAATAACAAATATAAAAATGGCAATGATAAAGGCAGAGGCACAACATCAAAAAACAGTAGCAGTGCTGTGTAACTCTGTATGAGTAACCTCTGCAGCATCCCTACAGTACCAACCACAAAGAGGTACATTCAAAGTCACCATGTCCCATGATCCCCCCACTAGCTAGGGTCAAACAAAAAAACTTCTCCAAACCTGATTACAACCTCCTAAGAGAAGGTATAAACAGCTTCACAGCCCCCTCCCCCTCCGTAGGAAAGAGCACATATGTCCAAACCTACATCAAAGTGCATTTATATATTTGCATGGAATCGGGAATACTCATCAGGACAAAATCCTCCTCCTCAAGGAAGAGTAAACCTGTCTGGTAGACATCTGCAATAAATAAACTCTATAATAAAAAGAAAAAAAATTGCTGTCCAGGACCAAGAATGAGCAGGATAATAATTGGGAGAAATCTCTCCTTAGCCTGAGCAAGCAAATAAGAACACTAGTGAAATCCTCCAAAGGAAACTTGGAGTCCAAACTGACTACATGTACTAAAAACAGTCATACGGACTTCTTCACATATGTCCGCACTCTGAAAGGCAGCACTCAGATCTGCTCAGAACTGGTGGTCAAGGACACCACATACACAAACACCATATATATAGCCAACCTGCTGGCAGACAGGTTCAGTAAAAACTTCACTCATCTGTTCCCCATCAGTAAATCAGAACATTTCCAGCACCTTCCCCTCCCCTCATCTCTAGGGATCAAGTCATCACTGCCCTCTCAAAGGCAAAAAAATACAGCCTCCGTGGGACTCAATAACATCCCAGGCTGCATCCTAACATAAACTCAGGCAGGAATTTTCAGCACCATTAGACACCTTATTCAACCAAAGCCTGAGCACCAACTTCATCCCAGCCTTGTGGAGGACAGCCAGTGTCATTCCTTTGCACAAAGGTAGAGCGTCCACCAATCCAGGAAATTATAGACCCATCAGACTAACTAGCCTGATCTGCAAGACCATGGAACATATCATCATGGACCTCATTAACAAGGACATTGGCAACATCCAAACACTTCATCCCACACAGTTTGGTTATATCAAGGGGAGGTCATGCCTGTTAAATTTGGTTGACTTCTTTGATATAGTCATCAAAGCCATGGATGAAGGAAAGACAGTGCACAATGCCTATCTTGACCTGGCCAAAGCCTTCAGTACTATTTCCCAATCTGGTATAATAGATAAACTCTCTCAACTAGGCATCAATCTGTATGTTACCAGATGGGTAGAAAACTGGCTCACTGATAGAAACCACCTAGTCAAAATAGGAGAAGCCACCTCAAGCAGTAAACCCGTAATGAGTGACCTACCCCAGGGATTGGTCTTGGGACCTCTGTTGTTTGGGATATAGTTTTCTGAGATGCAGGCCAAAACCAGTGGACTATGGCTGACCAAGTTTGCAAGCTGGGTGCTGTCATCAATTCCCCTAGTGATGTGGGCATTCTCCAAGAGGGTCTCACCCAACCAAACAAGTGACTGGTGCCAGAAACATTGCCTCAAACTGAATGCCAAAAAATGCATCATCATCCCCTTTGGGGAGAGTGATGACCCCACAAATTATTACATTAATAATAAGGTCCTAATCACTCAATCAGTCATGAGGGGCTTGGGCACCCAGGTTGACAGCAAACTGATTTTTGACCACAACATTGCCTCCGTTGTACGGAAAGCTTTCTACATGGCTCACCTCATCTGTAAGGGTATCTCATCCAGGGACAAGGTTATAACATCCCTGTATTCTTCTCTAATAAGACCCATTATTGAGTACAATGCCCCTTTCGGCATGTACCTCATAAAGCACATGCAGCAGTTGTAGAGACCACAGAGGTTCCTCACCAGGAGAATCCAGGGCCTCAAACATCTACCATACAGAGATAGGCTAAAAGCCCTGTCCCCTCTACTCAGGTAACCTCTGTCTGGCATACAAAGCAATCTCAGACCCTGCCTTGATGGGACTGCTGCATATCCGCAAGTCAAGCTCCACTTGAGTAACCCACACGCGTGACCTCAACCTGGTCTGTGACATCAATAGAACTTGTTGGGGGGACAGATTTGATTCTCAGAGACTCCCTGTTCCATGGAATACTCTCCCTCTCCATGTCAAGGAAAGTACCTCATTAACCCTGGATAACTGGATGGGGAACAGAAAATACACCTCTGGAATTCTACCTGTGCCCCTGCTGGACAAGGGCATTGGGTGTTAACTTGTCAGAACATGGACTAAATTCTTAGCTAGGCTTGAAAGGGTATCAGGGCCAATAGTCTAGTAACTTCTTGTGATCCTATGACATAAACATGAAGGAGAGTGAACATGCAGGTGTGATGAAATTATGACAAATGGCATGTAGGAGGGACAACTATGACTACATGCAGGCAAGTGATCAGTAAACTGACAATGTGGGCAGTTCCCAGAGGAAGTGGTAGCAGAAGAATGCATCAGCTTGAATGAACAGGGTATGTGCGTCAGGAGGCATATAACAGCAATAAGAAATGTTTCTGATACTAGAAACACCCTACCAATAGACATTTCTGCAGGTATCTATAATATATGCAGCAATACTATCACCAGTATTTATTGATCCTTCCTACTCTTAGACAGCAATTTCTTTCTCCTGTTGTATAGCCTATTGATGGCAGTTGTACAGCAGGCAGGTTTGTTTTGCCTTGAAGATCTTGCTTCAGTTCTATCAGGTATGGCAGAGTCAATACAATTGTACAGGGGCACATATAAAGCACTGGTGTATAACTCAGCATAAGTGCCTGTTCCATCAGTGGATGGACGGGCTATGAAGCTATTTATGCTGTCATGTAAGAGGCTGTAATTGGCCTTGGAGAAGTGTTTTTAGTCTACTTATTGCTAACAGAGGGGGTGGTCTTGCGAGACTAATTTATGGCCAGATCTCACCAGGGATGGCCACACACTTGGGATGGTACAGCAGTCTCCCATGTCAGTGAGCAGTAAATTTAGGATGTTTGAGACACTTGTGGATGTGTCAACCAGCTGATCCAAGGCACTGGAGTTAACGAAGTCCAGGAATTTTTGAGCAAGTGAGTTAGAACATGTATAATTTACCCAGTCAATGGATAGGTAATTAAAGTCACCCAAAACCAGTTTGTTTGGTTGTATGTGTAGCAACACAGGGAGAACACACCATGGCCACTTAGAAGCTAGCAACTTTAATAAAGTAAGTGCTTTTGTATCCTTCCTGGACACTTCATCAGACATATTAAAACCAACCATGTCAATCCAGTTTAAATACCTACATCACAAAACAATTAGCCAATCACTGACAGCATCTAAAAATTTGAAAATTTAAAAACAGAGCTATATATAATATTATATTATGGTGAAACATCGCATAGACGTTTGCTCATACTGCATGAAAACATAAAATTAAAAAACATTTAAAAAAAATAAAAATACAAATATAAATAAGAAAATGTGTATAGCATACACTATGCAAAACTTTAAATACTGCAGCATATGCAAGTATACAAAAGGCATACATTAATACATTCTGTATAATTTGTGTAATGGCCATCAGGTATCACTCATGCACTTAAGTCTTCTAAAGTGTTATAGATACACCACTTTCTCAGTTAAAAAAAAGTCTTCATAGTATACCTCCATTTTCCACTATATAATGTATATTATACAAATGTTGCATAAGCCCCCTTTTTAGTATGCATTATGTTCATATGGTTTGAAAAAGGAATACTATGGGTCACAAGGGCCAGGTGATAGGCTATTAAAACTACTCTGACCTAGCTTACTTCTCCAAACAGTCAGTGTTAGACTTTGCAATGATACACGTTTCCATTGTCAAGAAACAAGGCTTAGTTTCACTTTTAAATTAAATCCATTTTAACAGTGACAAATAGTATTATATACTATTTTACATGCTTTCTTTCATGTATTACATTTTGATGAAAAGACAAATACATTGCAGTTTCTTTTACTTTTATATTTTAAACAATCGTTATAGATTTCTATTTAACACAATTTAGTTCACTTTTCTGCATTTCCTTTCAAAGTAAATCACAATTATTTGTTAGAATCTTAGTGTTCCTCACATATGATATGACTTATATGCAGCATTTGGCAACCACCTACATTATCTGTTATGAACTCAATTTTGTTTAAATGTAACAACATCATGGAAATGAATTATATACATAATTTATGATGCAAATATGCACTCTGTTAACAGGGTCCAAGAAAAGGTCAACAAAATATTCAACAAGAAAAATAGCTGGTAAGGAAACTCAGAATGTATTAATCAAAGAGCGGTATTCAGACTATACAGTGACAGTTCATAATGTAATATCAAATCACTGAGTTGAAAAAATAATAAATTAAAGGGACTCGTGCATGCTGTCTATTTATGTAGGACATTGGTTAAAATGTAAAGTCAGAATGTGTTTACGAGTCACTTTAAAAGTTTAACTAACTAACTAAATAAATCAATTCCAGACGGCTAATAAATTATAAGTGCCTTCTCTTTATTATTTGAGTTCTCAGAAGCTTGGCATAGTTAACATACTTCATAGAATGATTGCACAGATATATCATGAGTACATATAAAAAATACACAATGATGATTTACTTAAAGTGAGCACATATTGTTTGCTATTCTGTGAGGTTCCTAGGAGCACATTATATTCAAATGAACTCTCTAGGGTTATTAGAAGTATAATCTTTGAATACTATTGTAGGAGTGAAGCGTAAAAAAATATAGTGGGACTTCATTGAGTAATTAAGAAACAGACTTTGCTTACTGAATGCTAGAATACATACACATTAGTGTTGTGAAATAATAGCCTGGTAAGTAAAATATTAATTCTCAGCTCATGGTTAATAGATAAAATACTAGATATGGTAGAGTTAAAATCAGCGTGTATATTTCATAGCTGTTTACTTTTAACTCACTTATTTACCAATGGGAAGTCACAGATTTTCTAGGTTACTTTTGGTATTTAATGAACAACAATTGTTTTTAAGGCTGTTACATCATGTTGTGAGACTAACTGAATGAGTGAGCAGATCAAGAAGAAGCAATGTCAAGGTGAACAAAACTTAGGTGGAAAAAAACTGATCAACTAACTCTGTGGTTGTATGAATTGCTATAAGTCAAAAAGTGTTGACAGAGCAGACCATAGACCATTATTGTGCATATGTAGAACATTTGCATATTTGCATAGGATACTACATGGACCACAGAAAATTTTGTTGTGAAGTGTACAGCAGGAAAAAGATGCTTAGAACAGATTCTGTTGAGTTACTCAAATATGCAAGAGCTTAATAAGATTTGCTTATTGAAGAACTGACTTGTGCAGTGGTGCTTGCTTTAAGTACTGTGTTCTGTAGATCATGTACTTAGATAGGTAGGAGTTCTGTTCTCACTGCAGTCAACTAGGTGTGTTTGAGTCTAGACAACATAGCAGACATGTGTATCCTACAGTTACTTCTCCAGTTACATGGATTGCCAATATTTCAGAGGCAGTAGTTGTTGACTTAATACCTTGATATTCTTGGGAACAGTGGTTGCATATGGCTAGGCTTGTAATGGCCCTAGGGTCATTAGTCAAGTAACATCCTATGATCCTATGAACTGGCAGTTAGCTGCATTATCACACATCTGCCCATGACTGCAAGGAAGATTAAATTATTTTACTAGTGTATAGAGAATGAACCAGAAATACAGGTATTTCAGTAAGTTACAACAGCAGGAAGGTGGCTAGAACTAAAACCTGTCATAAGGAATGAAACAAAACACATGTATATTTGCACATAAAAAGGTACCAGTTACATAAGTAGAGGTACCTAATTAAATAAGCAACAAGAATATATGAGTTGCACTTAACAATTATGAAAGAGTTCATGATATGATATGTTGACTACAAATATTAATGCAAATAAAGCAGGCTGTTTAAAACTGATCAGTGTGTATAATGCTTAAAGCAGTAACAATTCAAGAGAAGTGATGGCTTATCATTCATTTGCAGGAAGACTGTGTATTAAGTGGAGAAATATATACTTTCAGTACCAAGTCTGTGTAATTGATTTGCTTTTCAGAGTTTCACGAGGCTAGGAAGTTAACAGATACTACACTAAAAGTTTTGTTTTAAAGGTATGAAATTCTGGATATCATACTTTCAAGTAATGATCCACAGTGTGCAAATGTGAAATTCAAGACGCTGCTGGAGCAGTGGAAGTTTGAACATAAGATATCCAGTCTTAACTCTGCATATTCAAATGGTCAGTTAAGAGTTATGTGCCAACTATCAGAATATCATGAGCAAAAAATACAACACATTAAAAGTAGTTTTTCCACTGATATATCGATTTATATTTTTTGGAATTTAAGACTACTTCACTACAAGGTGTAGATCTTTTCACTAGCTCAATTCTAAAGAGACTGTAGATTGAAGACTGCAATTCCCATATCTACTTGTAAACAAATGAGAATTTGGGTCATTTATTAGAAACACTGATACAAACCTGTCAAGACAAAATATTGTTATGGTCATAAAGCATGATCTATGTCTTTGAAGCTTGGAAACAAAGTGAGAATGTGTTCCTCAGAGAAGCAACTGGAATGTATGGCTGTGCAGCAGTTTGAGCAGCCATTGTCACTTCTTGTTTATTTTGAGGAGGGGAAGCTGATGATTAACTAGAGACATTTGTAACTATTCTGCATGCAGTGGCTGTGTTCTTGGTGCATGCAAATGTGTGGTAAACAGAGAAGCATCAAGTTTTTTTTATTTCTCCAAATCTTTTGGGTTTCTAATACTATGATGGGAATGGACCCCATTCCTAACTCAAAGTCCAATTTAAGTTCATGAAATTAGTATTGTTTCAATCTCTGTCAGCCAAAAGTGCCCTTCGCAGCAACTGCAATGTGCCCAGTAATGATGACTCCTGCAATTCATATGGGGTTATATGTATTGGTAACATATCTAAATACGATTATAGATTCTTTTTTTTATAAGACCCGTTGCTTCTATTACTATTGGAACTATCTGGGTATCTTCCATATTGCTCTTGTTTCTGCCTACAGATCCTGATATTTTATGACTTTGTGTCTCTCTGTATGGAAGACACTGTAGTGACTGGGCATGCAATTTCAATGATCAATGCTGCTTTTGTGTTTTCTTGGACCACTACATCCAGTTTTGTAGCATCTATCTTTTAAACTGTTGGTAATGGGTGATCCCATGTGGTATAAACTTAATCATTTTCTGTGTTAATTTGTGGCTCATATTTCCAGTATTTTTCAGCCATTTCAGTGTCATAATGTTTGCACAATCCCCAGTGCAACAGTCTTGCCACATTATTATGCCTTTCATTATACAGTCCGTCTGCCATTAGTATGTCACAACCAGCAACAAGGTGTGCGATTGTTTCCAGTTTGATTTTACAAAACTTACATTTGTCTGTTTCTCTCACATGTTCAATGGACTTTGTAAACCAGTGTGTACATAGCCCACTATCTTGGGCTGCCAATATTAACCTTTCATCTCTTGGTTTGAATTCACCTCTCCTTAACCATTCCTGTATTCATTCCTGATCAACATGAGGCTCTTCCAGAAGTTTTCTATACTTGCAACTATATTTATGCTTTTTCCACATTTCTTGCCTTCTCATCTTATCCTTGACCTAATATTCTTTTTGTTGTTGTTTTGGCACATTCAATTGCTGACTGATTTTTACCTACTTCTGGCTTGATTTCCATTCCTGCTTAATGTTTCTGCTACATTAAGTAGAGTAGTCATCATACATTTATTCTCCTCATGTTTCAAAATTTTCACTACATTTGGGGACTTGTGAGGTCAGCAGATGTATGTAGTTCCACAATTGCATGTAATCAATTTCAAGAAGTCCCATCCCTCCTTCAGCACGGGGAATATATAATCTTGGTATACACTGATTTTTAAAAATCATTTGGTGAACACAAAGCATCCTTCTTGTTTTCCTATCTAATCTATCCAACATGTTTTGGGGCCAGTCAGTCACTCCAAAACTTTAAGTTAGGACAGGAAGAGCAAACTGGTTTACAGCTTGTATTTTGCTCCTAGGTTTCAATGCCGTTTTCAGAATTAACGTCTTCTAAAATATTCCTTACTAAGTTTTATTCACATTTGTTCATGTTTTATTGTTGATCAGTCATCAATTCCTAAATATTTATACATATTATATATATATATATATATTTATATATATATTTTATATTACATTATTGTCCCAAACTGATGTTTTCCTGGTGCTGCAATTATATTGATTTAAAGGTTACTTTTGCACATTTATCAAAACCAAAAGACATTCTTCTATCATCTGAGAAAATTTTGACAACCTGCAGCTGTGCTTTCAGTTCCTCATCTGATGAGCTATGCAGTTTTAAATCATCGACAAAGGGAAGATAAGTCTTGTTGTAAAGCGATATAGCTGTTCAGGTGTCACAAGAGACATTTGTGCTAGGAGCTGTGAAGGAGTTTAAAGTCCATACATGCCCTGAGTGTCCAGAGATACTGCTTAGAGACTGGTTATTAGATAATGTTCTTAGAATATCAGCATTAGAAGTGCAGCCTACAATTTGTCTGAAGTATTGAAGATATGGAAGATTATTCTGGAAGTCAGCTAGCTAACCATTTAGTTAAAAGATCCAGAATTAATTCAGTTTAAGTAATGCTAATTTATTACTGACATTGCAGTGCTCAAATCTTTCAGCTTTGTAGCTGATGAAAACAAATATTTTGATTTCTGTTTAATAGAAACAGCTGAGAAATATTTAATAGAGTTACATCCAAAATATCTATTAGGAAAGCTGTACCACATCTTACTTCAAAAATATGAGACTCATTTTTTTGTTTGTAAAAATGGATGATGAACTATATGTGTGCATATCTTTATGAAACTGGCACCTTTAGACTGTCAGAGTCCTGTATGTATATAATCTGGTCTGCTTTCCAGTTCACTGTTGTTCACCTGTAAGTGAACACTAATAAAGTTGGCAGAATGCAATCTCATGCTTTACCCCCTTACTTAATCTTGAATCCCAAATGTTACATTCTTTGACTGCTACATGGTAGTATCAGATGTACTTTGTGTGATAAATGTGCACTTTTGTAAGATTTGAACTGAATGTCAGTGAAAATCTGAATTTATTATGACTGCTATACCAAATGGGACAATGGTATATAAATATGTGCTTTTTGTATCTATATCTATAATATATACATGCTATTTTTATATTTTGTATGATTAGATATTTTATTAGGAATGCGTTTTATGTAGGCACTGATACTATCTTGCATCCTAGTGTGTTTATTAGGAATGTACCTCTTTACACATTTGGTTTTAAATTGATGCTAATTGTTTTCATCTAATTGAATTTATTAATTGGAGGGGTTGTGCTTCTTTGCTATATAAAGCATGGTTTGTTCACTTTGTATTGAATGTCTGAGGAAGCAGTACTTGAACTGTGAAAGCGCTTACATTTTTTATAAATAAATGATTTAACCTGGCTTTGGCATCATTTTGCACTGCTCTTTTCTGGACTATATAACTATTATGTTTCTAAAAGAATACAAAAAGCAGGAGGCAAGAAGCTATGCATTAAATTGTTCTGAACCAAATTAGTGTCAGGTTTTGGGATATTAGACTACAAGGCATCACATTGCCATTCAGATGAAGAAGTACAAGACAGTTGCAATGAAGCAGGTGAGGTGCACTGTGCAATGAACGCACATTCCCTCATCTCACTTCTGTAACAAAGTTTCATGACTTACACCTATTTACCACAGTAATGTGATAGCAACCACATTGATAAGAACAACAGTGATGCCTTCCTAGACTATGAGCACTTTTTCAGATCTCACAAAGTAACTATGATGCAACTGCTTTCCAATCCCTGGGTGAAGACTGTAGCCTGGTAGGTATTACATAAAGCAGGGAGAGGGACAAAAAAAGAGAAACAGCTGCTCATTGGCTTGTGGGGTCTACATCACATAATCGAACTTCCAAAATTTCGCACACCATAAGTTTGAACTTGGAAGATCGAAATGTGATAACATCGAAACATCAGAACAGCAAATGTTTTCCCAGGGAAAAAAATTGCTGTTCCGAAAAACACACAAACAACAGAAGCACACCAAAAACCTTATAAACCTACACTAAACTTTACATACACAACTATCTATGCACTAACCTTAACCCAAACCTTAACCCTAAGGTCCGTCACTATCGCACATTTACCTTACCCGCACCCTAACCCTAAGGTACGTCACTATCGCACACTTACCTTACCCACACCCAAACCCTAAAGTCTGTCACTATTGCACACTTACCTTACCCGCACCCTAACTCTAAAGTCCGTCACTATCGCACACTTACCTTACCCGCACCCTAACCCCAATGTCCGTCACAGTCACACACTTACCTTAACCCGTTCCGTAACTTTCGCACCACAGTGGAGAAAATGTCGAAGCCGCAGAAACAGCCAACCAAATTCTTTGCCTGGGAAAGAATTCAGATTTCCGTGGCTTCGACATTTTCAACTTTCGAACTTCCAAGTTCAAACTTCTGGTGTTTGACCTTCTGGAAGTTCGATTACGTGATAGGAACCCTTGACATGTGATGTCATTGGCTGAGGTCTTTAAAAACTGCAAAAACAAAGACAATGAAACAAATCTGAAGTAGCCTAAGCACTTTCCATAATATTAGGGAAGGTGATAATTCAACATCTAGGGCTAAATAGACAGCAAGCACTATCTTGGAAGAAATAAAGAAGGAAAACCTAGGTAAGAGAACCAATAAAATTTAGCCTGGATAAAGTATTACTAGTGAGCATAACAGAGGCCATGTAAGTAAGGAATGAGGTTATTCCTAGCCAAGATTAGCTGTGTATAGCAAGTACCTTTCTGGTTAAGGGTGTAGATATCTACATTAATAGAGAGGGTCAATCCAAATGTTTTCTCTCCTATCTATTAATGTAGATGGGAGATAAAACATTTGGATTGACCCTCTCTATTAATGTAGATATCTACATTAATAGAGAGGTTCCATCCAAATGTTTTATCTCCTATCTTCCTAGGCACTAAGGTAGAGGAAATTGCAAGCAGTTGTAAGTTCCACATGTTGGCTGCACTTTATGGGGACTACATCAGTAATGGCTGAAGATGTCTTGTTGACATAGAAGTATGAGATAGTAATACTTGACTGTATACTCATAGTGTATTACACAACATTTATACAGTGTTATGTAGAAGAAGAGACTGTCACGTGATGGTGAGAAAACAAAATATATTCTATTCACAGTGTGCTGTGATGTAACAGTTACACAAATATGTTGATGTCATCATTGAGCTTGAACAGTTACATGAGCGTGCTCAGTGATGTAACAGTGACACAATATGTTGATGTCATCGTTGAGCTTGAACAGTTACATGAGCGTGCTCAGTTTACCATGGAAATAGGCTTCATTCTGAGTCTGTGCTGAAAAATGAGTTCACTTTCTTTACAATTTAATTATGAGAGTTAAAATAATTTTCATTTTAACTTTGACCCCTTTTCTTATTATTGTCTGCACCAGGTACAGTCAGCAAATGAGTTGTGATTCACATGTCTATATCCTTTACTATTCAACAAATACCATTTATAGCAACATATATGCAAATACATCTACTAAGATTAATTTGATCAGCTGCAAATGCATACATTCATTAACATTCATCAGATCAGCTGCATGTATACACATTCATTAATATTCCCCAAGTAAAAATACCAGTACTTATCTCTGTCAACAGATTATTTCTACACTTAACTCCTTTTGAGCCAATGTGCTGTGCTTGAATATGTCTTTAAGCAATCACCAAAATGGATACTGAGAAATATTTTATCTCAAAGATGAAGAAGAGTAATGCTGTAATTGTACATACTGGTGTAAGCAACTTAAAGAAAATAAAACAAGGTTGTGAATTGGTAACAAACTTGATAGGTTTAAATGATGGTATTATGATACATTTTTAATAAACAATTATATCAGGACTACTGTCTTGTCCACAGTGATGGTGGCACAGTAGCACAGTGGATAGTGCTGTCACTTCACAGCAAGATATTCCCTAGTTCGATGTCTGGCTGGGGTGCTTTCTGTTCGGAGTCTGCATGTCCTGTCGGTGTTCATGTTGGTTTCTTCTGGGTGCTCCGGTTTCCTCCCTCATTCCAAAAACATATGATAGGTAGATTGGACACTCTAAAATGGCCATAGATGTGACTGCGCATGCATATTTGTGGTTCATAGATTCATAGGAGGTTACTAGGCTAGTGTCGCTAAAGCCTTTACAGGTCTATCCATGTTAGTCCCAAGTATCCCCATTTGTTCCTTTTTTGAATAGTTTGCAGAACATTTATAAACAGAGTAGATCTGTGCTCAACACTGGCTACCCCTGTCTATAAGGGACATGGGTGCCACCCCAGGGGTGAATTTGCAGTCTCCCATCCAATTATCTAGGCTGCAGTGAGGAGCTCTGTTTTATATAAATAGGAAGTCTATTCCAGAGAAGTGGCAGAATCTGGGAGACTTATCAGTCTCTCCAGCATGATCTGTTTATGTCACAAGCTAGGCTGAGATCCCTAGAGCTAGTGATTCTTGAGCCATTTGACTTGCAGATGTGCAGCATTTCCATTAGGGCAGGGTTGGACATTGCCCTGTAGGCCAAGGTCAAGTCACCTCTCATCAGCCTATAAGATACATAGTAAAGTGACTGGGCTTTCAGACTAACCATGTAGATAATGGTTTGCAGTCCTTGTATTTTATTAGAGAGAAACCTCTGAGGTCTGCCCAGCTGCTGAAGGTGTCTGGTGAGGTACGTGCAAAAGGGTGCAATATACTCTATTAGTAGTCTGATGAGGATTAAGTATGGTGGAGATATAACATCCCTTGACCTGGATGCTATGCACTTGCTTATTAGGTGCACTACATAGAAAGCTTGCCTTACTACTGTGGAAACTTAGTGATAAAGTTCAGATTGCTATCAACTTGTGTTCCCAAGTCTTGCACCACTGGGTTGGAACTCAGTGGGGGTGCTGTCAATATTGTAATTTGTTGGCAATTCTGTTTTGCCAAAGGGAATAATAATGCATTTTTTGCATTTAGTTTTAGACCATGGCTTTGGCACCAATTATTTGTTTGTATTGGTCCTTCTTTGTAATATGTTGACATCATTGGGGGACACAGTGATTGCTCCTAGTTTTCAATCATCAACAAACTTGATGAGCCAAAGGCCATCTGCTTTGGCCCGGATTTGTAAGAAATAGATGCCAAACAGTAAGGGCCCCATCACAGACCACTGTGGTTCTCCACTGGTGATGGGTCTACTGGTGGAGGTGCAGTCACCAATTTTGACAGTGTGTGTTCTGTCAATGAGCCAAATGGCTACCCATCTAGGAAAGTAAGGGTTAATCACTATCTGGATGAGTGTCTCAGTGATGCCAGAGTGGGGAATTGTATCAAAAGCCTTGGCAAGGTCAAGATAGGCTGTGTGGACTGTCTTACCTTCATCCATGGTTTTGGTGACATTCTCAAAGAAGTCTACTGGGTTTAATAAGCATGATCAATTCTTAATGAAGCCAAACTGGCTGGGGTCCATCATTTGGAGGGTGCTTATTTCCTTGTTGATAAGGTCCATGATTATTTCCATGGCCTTGCAGATGAGTCTGGTTAGACTTATGGATCTGTAGTTTCCAGGGTCAGTTGATGACCCCCCCTTTGTGCAGGGGAATTAGTGTTGCTGTTTCCATTCTGCTGGGACATATTCAGTTCTCAAGCTGTGATTAAAGAGATCACCAAGTGGGTCCTCGAGGTCTTGTTTTAGATTGTTTAGTAAACAAACTGGGCTATTATCTGGTCCCATTGAGGCCATGTGTTTGACCTTGGCAAGTCCAGAGATAACCTATTCTCTAGAGATACTAGGCAGAGGATAGCTTTCAGTAATGCTTTGGGATATGGTAGGTGGGGATAGGGAGTGAAGTTTGCACTGAATCTGTCAGCTAGCAGGTTAGCGATACCTTCTGGTCTAGTATGAGTGATCCTATCTACAACCAGATCAGCACATATCCATGTGGTGTGGAAGAAGTACTGTGGCAGAGCTAGTCAGCTAGTGGTGTAAACCTTGGCTCTAGATGATTGTCACTGTTGAAGTGACACCCCGACCCCATGTGTAAAAATGAGAAAAAGGGATATGGATGGATTGATCACTGATGGATAGCTTGTCCACAATAACAAGTATGTTTATATGAGAGAAAGAGAGAATAAAGATGCCCAAATGCATAACTGGAGAGAAAGATTAAGCAGCAAGACACTGAGTTCCTCGACCTGTGCTCTTTCTTTACAAAGAAACAGTCCTGGTGGTCTTCACCTTTTTAGTGAAGTAAACATACCTTTGTTTATGTCTTCAAGCATTTCTCATATTTTTCTGGAAGCCCAGTAAGACTTGGGTCTTATTCAGTTGAATAAGAAAATTTTATATGAATGCAAGGGTCTTTAGTCACAAATATGAATGACAAATGGTTGTACATGGTAAATCTTTTTCAACCCAATTTAGTTATTATTTTGAAAGTCAGGTATCAATGATGGGGTGTGAGATCTGAAATGCTTTATTTAGGATCATTTAGCAGCAGCAAAGTAAAAGGAAGAAACTGGTAGTGAAGTGATTATATACAACAGAATTTGATTAATGTGGGCAAAGTGGTCTGTATTTTCATCATAAGATATCCTGTGCTGAGTTCATTATAGATAAGCTTGATTTTTGTGTTACCTTTCTGTACAAGTCATTTAGCTAAAAACCTGGGCATGTCAGGTGGTGGAACTGCTATTTTTTTAGATTTGATGATGTTATGCTTATTAATGTCTTAAATCCTCCTACGAGTAAAACACAATTTAAAAGGAGATCTACTGTTGTCTTTATGCAGACTAATACTTGACTCAGTTAATAGTACAACAAAAGCCAAAGCTGTAATTTATTTGATTCCATTGAATAAATTGTTTGGGAAGCACATCTGTAGAACAGTAGCTCATTTAGATTATGCAAATGAAAGTGGTACACATCTTAAGTGCCAAGGTAAGTCTACAAGGATTAGACATTTGACGGCCAAGACCAAGTCAGCAATTTGCAGGTTACAGGCTAGTTTAGAGTATGGTGGTAACTAATGGTGGAGAGTGTAATAATGTAGAACTGCATGTTTGATGTTATACATTGATGTGTACAATCTTATAAAAGCAAAACTAAATGACTTTGTTGAAAACTGGGTCCTCTAAAGGATGTGCAGACCTGGATGGCAGTAGTAAATGATAAATATTTTGCTAAAGATGCTAATGTGACTATATTGAGGGAAATTATATTATTAACAGTTGAAGAAAGAGTACAAATAGAAAAATGATGAAATAGAACTATTTGGAATGTGGGAAATGAAATGTGTTCGAGCATATGTATATTATGTCAAGATAGCATTAAAATATGACATGTCGCAATAGTAGAATTAGGATGCATCACTATAATATATTTAAGATGGAAGAATGATGTTTTCAGAATTATAGCCTTATATGCATATTTTATCAAAAAAGAAAGAGAAGAAATGTTTAGAAAGTTATTAAATTACGTAGGCGTTAACATGGATATAATAACAGGAGATTTCAATTGCAATCTAAGACTGAACAAAAAAAGGATATGATGTTAAAATAGTTAATGAAATCATGAAATATGGCAAATTATATGTATGGGACTATAGTGATTTGACTTATAAGAGAAATGAGAGTATGACTGAACTTGATTATTTTTTTTATATCAGAAGGTTAAAAATTATACAGCAAGGAATAAAAGAGACTGAGTTTCTGATCATTTAGAAGTATGGATAAGTATACATGAAAAGGAAGATTGTATAAAAATAGGAAAATAATTAGAGTGGCTGAAAAAGAACTAGAACAAGATGACAAGAAAGTAATATATACACTATAGGAGAATCATATAGATATGAGAGAATTTTATGAAAATTGGACCACATGGTGGATTAGTTTTAAAGAAAAATATAAAGTATATGTTTTTTAAAATGTATTGAAAAGAGAATGAAAGAAAAGAATGCATATATGATATTAACTCAATAAATATTTCAAAATATAATAAAGAAAGAGAAAATATTCTATGAGAAAGAAAGGGAAATATACGAAAAGAATGAAAGATCAATACGCTGTTGTATAAACAAAAATATTATTTACAAGGAAAAAAGTAGCAGCACCTTATTTAAGTAAATTAGTTAAAGAAGGAAAAAATAGAGCTAAAGAATAACAAAAGACTATGGTTAGGAGGGTGGCCTAATGGTTAAGGTGTTTGCCTTACAAACACAAGGTGCAGGGTTTGAGTCCCACAAGGGATAATTGGCTAAGCTTAAAATGGCTTGCAAGGGCAGTTAGCTTAGTACTAATCTATGAACCTATCTATGAACCTAAGTAAAAACACAGGGAGATATAAACAAAATCATTAAGGAATATGCAACTGATTTATATATAAAAAAGGAATAAAAAACAAAAGAAAATAGGAGCTAAGCAATTTAAATATGGATTTTTTATATATATATCATAAGTATTGAAGAATTAAATGAAGTGTTGAAAGACATAAATATGAATACATCAACAGGTTTAGATGGTATTGAATATAATATGTATAATGATATTGAATACTGGCAAAAAAGCTAAATTTGTAGAAGTACTGAATGAATGGTTGGAAATAGGAATAAACTATAAAGGAATATCAATTATAAAGAAACTATAAAGAAATATGTATAGGGATTATAAAGTTTAAATGGAAAAAAGGAGACTAAGATGAAATAAGGAATTGGAGACCGATAATTTAAATAATATGAATTATAAGATTTTTATGAGAATTATAACTAAAAAAATTAACAAACAGAATGGGAAAGTTACATGAGCAAACTGTATTTTGGCACAAAAGGAAAAGGAGTGCAAGACTTGTTATGGATTATTAAAGAAGTGGTGGATGATATAAACAAAAATGTTAATGCAAAATCATAAGATACTTTTGTAAAACATATGACAGAATTCAACATGAAATATTGTGGGGCATTTTCAATGCATATGACATTAGTAAAATAATAAATGTAAATCAGTTTATGATATAAATATTGTTAAACTTAATGTTAATTGATGGATTAGTGAACTTCAAATAAGTTCTAGAATAAGACAAGGATGTCCAGCTTATTGAATGAACTATAATTACCAGTAATGTATACTTATGCTGATGGCATTGTAACAGTCACAAGTAATAAAGAACATATGAAAACATCATTCAAAAGCAAAATATATTAAATGAAATTGGATTACGTATAAATCAAGAAAAAAGTAAAGGTTTTGGTCAGATAGGAAACATAAAAGATATAAAATTTAATATGAAAGTTAAAGAAGTTTTGGGAATTAAGCTTGGACAAAATGTATATACAGAAGAACAATGGAAAATGTTCCAAGAAATAACAGATATATTATTTTGGAAATCATTTTGATTTTCATATAGGAAGAAAGAAAAAAACTTTCACAGAAAAAACTGTCACGCTTCAAATAAAAATTTGTGTTCTTTTATACAACAGATTTTTGAAAAACAGTATATAGATAAGAAACTTTGATCTGTTTGGGAAAAAAAGCATCTGAGAAAGTGCAAAAATGTAAACAACAAAACCTAGACATTTTTGAAAATTATAAAAAAAAAATATGAACATAGGAAGAGACATTTGATATGATGCAATATTTATGCAAAGGAGAAAGCCAAGTTAATTAATATAGAAAAGGCAGCCACAAAGATATTTGAAGAGAAATACATGGAAAGGTATCCAGATATGGAAAATTTCACAATAAAAAAATGAATATCACAAAAATTGAATGTGGAAAAAATAGTAAAGCAGAAATTAAAGAAATAGAAGTTGAAGTTATGGAGTGTCTGTGAAGTGAAGGCTTTAATGTAGAAAGTCTAACACAGACTACATCACAGCATGATGGAGTGAGTCCCCAAAGTAAGGAGAAGTAGGAAGATCAGGAAACATCTGAAGAAGAAATATGGACATGGGAAGAAAAAGAGATTTAATATGACGTAATATTTATGTAAAGGAGAAAGCAAAACTAACTAATACAAAAAGAGCAGCACCAAAGATATTTGAAGAGAAATACAGGCAAAGGAATCTGGATATGGAAAACTTTACAATACAAAAAATAAGAATAATTGAAGGACTAAACCACAACAAAAAAATAGCATAAACATGTTTAATTGTGAGCGCTTTCACAGCAAACCATGCCGCTTTATCAGACAATTCAACATAATGCAAAGCATCACATTTAAAATAGCAAATAACCAATAAAACTTCTCATCTCATTAACTATGCAAAACCCTTATAAAAGCAATGTATACATGCACATAAAAGCTATACAAACATATTTAAAAGCATATATATATATATATATATATATATATATATATATATATATATATGTGTGTGTGTGTGTGTGTGTGTGTCTATATATATATATATATATATATATATATATATATATATATACATATACATACAAAATATATGTAAGTGTATAAAATATAAAAACTAAAATGTAATATTAACTCCCTAGCCTGTAATACAGGTTTAATAGAGATCTTATCATTGAGGCCTCTCCCTATTGTAGCGCTCATTCTGATGATCCATTTCAACTCAGACGTCTCTGTCCTATTTCTGATCTCCCCCCCCTCATTCATTGACTGGAAAATTTTCAATGACCATGAACTTGAAAGAATGTGTAGGGTCATTCTGTAAAACATGCTTGGCCAATGCATTTGCATCTATACAGCTACTAATATTGTATATATGCTCTCTTATGCGATCCCTAAACCTTCTGCCTGTCTTGCTAATATAGAATGATAAACATCTGGCAATAAGCCAGGTAGACAACATGGATGGAATTACAACTGGCATGCACTTTAAACTGCAGTGTTCAGTCTTTGTCAAGATGTAAAAATTTGCTACTATTGTCGATCAAATGGCAAAAATTGCATTTATTTAATGGAAAAGTATCTATTTTATCTATATCTGCTCTAATAAAAGTGCCCAGTTTAGGGCAGCATAACATTCTCTTAAGTGATTTTTTATTCTTGAAAGCAAATCTCTGTGCTTGACCAACCACTGACTTAACCTGTTCATTTGTAAATAAAATGTGCCAATTCCTATTAAAAATATTCTGTATTAATCTTATATTACTGGAATAGGTTAACGGGGCACTCAACATTTTTAAACTTTCATTTTTAACAGTAACTTTGTAGAGTTATCAGAAACATAAGGTTTCCCTTTTTCATTTCTCAGCATGGGTATTTGCGATAAAATACAATCCACTTCCTCAATGTTATAACCTCTCTCTCTGAAGCTATTAGTTAAATGTTGCAATTCATGGTGAAATCCTTCATTGTTGGCATTTAATCTAGAGGCTTGTAAGCCTTGTCCTTTAATCACATTCTTGAATATATGAGTGGGGTGCATACTCTCTCTGTAAATGGGTTCCTGTAACATTATTTTCTAAATATTTAGGTATCAAACTCCCCTTTTAAATCCTTCAAAAACCCTCACATCCAAGAATTCTAGTTCACTAAATGAACTACAGAGTAAACTTTTAAAAACCTGTACTATTGGTCATAAAATCATGTAATGACTTAAGTGATGTCTCATTTTTTTATATTTATACACTTACATATACATATATTTTGTGAGTGTGCATATATATATATATATATATATATATATATATATATATATATATATATATATATATATGCTTTTAGATATGTGTTTGTATAGTTTTTATGTGCATGTATACATTGCTTTTATAAGGGTTTTGCATAGTTAATGAGATGAGAAGTTTTATTGGTTATTTATTTTAAATGTGATGGTTTATGTTATGTTGAATTGTCTGATGAAGCAGCACGGTTTGCTGCGAAAGTGCTTACAATTAAACTTGTTTATGCTATTTTTTGCTGTGGTTTGGTCCTTCGCTTATTTTTATTGGTTTTTATCTTATTTTTGTGTTGGACTATTTATCTCTACTGTTCTTATTATTTTTTGTACAAAAAATAAGAAGTCAAAGAGAAAAAGTAGAATAGGAGATCAGAAATGGAGAAGTTAAAGAAATAGAAACTGAGGTTATTGAGTACCTGCAAAGTGAAGGATTCAGCATAGAAAATCTAATGCAGAAAGCACCACAACAGGATAGAGCAATGGATATCCAAATTAAGGGAAAACCAGTGGAACAGGAAGCAATTGTTCAGGTGCTATATCAAAATATATTGGAGCCTTCCACAGAAAACCAGTATAAACATTCACTTGAAGCTAGACAGCAAGGGAAGGAACAAAAGACTATGGAAACACTGATGCAGTCAGTGTTGAGGAGTGATAGGCTAGTGAGTTCCCATATGACAGAGCAACAGATGACACAGGATGAAATTGAAGAAAAGGTGCCATAGGAAGATGCTATAGAACTTTCTACAGAATGCCCACAGGAAGTGGAAAATAAAGGATGTGCCCTCAGTCTGGAAGAAAATGAACTAAGGGAAGAGTTGCTTGATTTAATGGATATAGATATATTAAGATCAATGAAAGAAATAGACTGCAGAAGGTCAATAAAACCCCAAAAGTCAGAAGTTTGATAAAACAAATGAACATTTTGTCTGTCTGAATCTGCAGCAACTTAACTGGCTTGAATTGTCTAACATGCTGCTACAGTCTCAACTGACATTTGTCCAAAAAGCATTCTACCAACCTCAAAACACACCTATACTCTCTAACCTCATAACCCCCTACTCTAATCTGAACTCCCTCCGTTCATCAAGTAAGCTGCTAGTTACCTTAACCAAATCCAATAACCTAGCAGGTGATTCCCTTTTCTCTAACACCATTGGAAAACACTGGAATCAATTACCTACTGAACTTACTTCCATTGCATCTACTGTTCTGTTTAAACAAAAACTTAGAATTTACCTTAAAAGCCACTGGATGTGTCCCTGCTCTAATCCTGACTAAAGTAATTTGCCCCATCTAATCCATCTCTCTCTCCCTACTTTTCTTTCCATCCTGCTTCCTCTCTTTTTCTCTCTATCTCTACCGCTGTGAAGTCCTCCTCTTCATCTATCCTCCTTATGGCTAGAAATCTCTTCCACACTAGTATTTCTCTTTATTCTTGCTCTCTCATTTTTCACTGCTTATCTCTCCTTGATCTTTGAGCTCTCTTCTTGGTATTAAAACATGTTAGTTTATTCATCTGGATGTTACTTTTTCCCTAGATTGTCAACTTCCTCTTCTTTCTTTTGACAACTTTCTGTCATTTCTCTTGCCCTGCTCTTACTCTTACTATTCTTGTTTTTAGAAATAGGTAAAAATGTGTATTATGATTTATTTTTTGTGCTTAAAATGTATTTCATTTTTTAAATGTGGAGCTTTTCTCCCCGGGCCTCTGCTGAAAATGGAAATATATCCAGTTGGACTAGCCCGGTCAACAAATGTAAAATAAATAAATAATAAAAACATCGTAATTATGACTCTCCACAGAGATCCATGCGATATAACAGAAGTAAACAGGATGTATTACTGCACAGCTAAATTAATAACTGATGAAGTTCTACCACAAGAACACTGGGTAGTGAGGGAAAGGAAGGGGAGAAATCGAATAACATCATGGACGTATCAATTAAACAAAACTATAAAGCAACTAAGACAAGAAGTGTCACTGTTAGAGGACTATGGAAGAGGAAATGGATCATCAAAAATACTAAGAAAGATAGACGTGATAAAAGCAATGCACAATATTAGAAGAGACCAGGATCTATCATGCACTATCGCAAATGAACTAAAAATTTCAGCACAGGCAGAAAAACTTAGAAGATACACAGATAAATATAAAGGAAAAGTACAAAATAAGCAATTTAGTGATGGCCCAAAAAAGTTTTATAGAGAATTGGGAAACAAGGTAAAAGGAATTGAATGACAAGGTAAAAGGAATTGAATGGCTGCATTTTGGAGAAGTATCTATGAAGATCCTGTGGAACACAACAAAGATGCTAAATGGATAAAAAGTAAAAGAATGGAAAGCTTAAAGGTACAGGATATGAAATGGGATGAAGTAACAGCCAGAGAGATTGAAACCAAATTAAGGAAAGCTCCTTATTGGAAAACCTCAGGCCCAGATGCAGTATCTAACTTCTGGTTGAAAGTATTAACATCTTTACAAGAAGACTTAGCCATGAGTAATAACTATTTATATGAGCATCCCAAACCACGCCAACCTGGCTAACAGGTAAAACAATGCTCCTACTTAAGAGTGAACCTGCAAGCTACCCCAAAAATTATAGACCAGTAACTTGCCTTCTGATGACATATAAACTATAGACAGGAATTGATGACGACAGAGTTTATAGTCATTTAGAAGAAAACTCAATTATGGCAGTAGAACAAAAGGGCAATAAAAGAAAGTCATATGGAACAAAAGATCATTTGTTAAATAAAATCATAGTGGAGAACTGTAAAAAGGGGAAGAATACAAGCATGGCATGGATTGACAAAGCATTTAATAGTATCCCACATTCATGGATAAAAGAGTGCTTAAAATTATGCAAGAAACATCCCACACTGATCGACTACATTACAGTGACCATGAAACAGTGGCAGACCACTTTGCAATTAAGCCATGATAAAGGACAAATTATTATCCCAGGGATAAAAATTCAAAGGGGGATATTCCAGGCTGACTCTGTCACTGCTGCTATTATGCCTTGCTCTTAACCATTAAGCTGTTTACTTAACAACGTAGGTCATGGCTACAATTTGGCTCCTAGAAAACAACAAAGTCTAAGAACTTCTCATATTCACTTTGTCAATTTAAAACTGTATAGCTCATTAGATGAGGAACAAAAAACACAGCAGCAGGTTGTTAAAACCTTTTTCAGATGATATTAGAATGTCATTTGGTATTGACAAATGTGCAAAAGCAACTTTTAAAAAAGTAAAACTGCAGCACCAGGAAAACATCAGTTTGGGACAAGAATGTGATATAAAAGAACTTGAGCAAGAGGGATTGTACTAGTGTTTCTATATATTTTACCCTGTCTTTGGAGCTTTTCTCTCCGGGCCTCCACTGAAAATGGGCATATATCTAGTTGGACTAGCCCGGTCAGCAAATGTAAAATAAATAAAAACTGTATAAATACTTGGGAATTGATGGAGCATCAGCAATAAAACATGAACAAATGTATCTAAAACTTAGTAAGGAATATTTCAGAAGACTTAAATTAATCCTGAAAACAGCATTGACGTCTAGGAACAAAATCCAAGCAATAAACCAATTTGCTCTTCCTGTCCTAACTTACAGTTTTGGAGTGATTCATTGGCCCCAAAACGTGTTGGATAGATTAGATATTAAAACAAGAAGGATGATTCAATTTCACGAAATAATCTATAAAAATCAATGCATACCAAGGTTATGTATTCTCCATTCTGAAGGAGGGATGGGCCTCCTTGAAATTGATTACATGTATAGAGATCTGCAATCATGGGACTCCACACATCTGCTGACCTCATGAGACCCAAACGTAGTGAAAGTTTTGAAACATGCAGAGAATTAAATCTAAGATGACTTCTCTGCTTAACCTAGCAGAAGCATATCGGCATCAAGCAGGAATGGAAATCAAACTAGAAGTAGATAAAAATCAGGCAGCAACTGAATGTGCCAAAAAACAAAAGAAAGAATATAAGGTGAAGGACCAGATGAAAAAGCAAGAAATGTGGAAAAATCATAAATATAGTTGCAAGTATAAACATCTGGAAGAACCTCATGTTGATCAGGAACAGACAGAGGAATGGTTAAGGACAGCAGCAACTGAATGTGCCAAAAATCAAAAGAAAGAATATAAGGTGAAGGACCAGATGAAAAAGCAAGAAATGTGGAAAAATCATAAATATAGCGCAATTGTAAACTTCTGGAAGAACCTCATGTTGATCAGGAAGAGACGCAGGAATAGTTAAGGGGAGGTGAATTCAAACCAAGAGATGAAAGGTTAATTATGGCAGCTCAAGATAGTGGGCTATGTACATGTTGGTTTACAAAGTCCATTGAACATGTGGGAGAAATGGACAAATGTAGGTTTTGTAAAATAGAATTGGAAACAGTTGCACAGCTCATTGCTAATGGCGAAGGACTGTATACTGAAAGGCACAATAATGTGGTGAGACTGTTGCACTGGGGATTGTGCAAACATTATGGTACTGAAGTGGCTGAAAAATATTGGAAACATGAACTGCAAAGCATCATAGAAAATGATTAAGTTTATATCACATGGGATCATCCATTGCCAACAGTTCAAAAGATAGATGCCAGAAAACCGATATAGTGGTCCAAGAAAAGAAGAAAAAAGTAGCATTGATCACTGAAGTCACTACACCCAGTGACTACTGCGTACAGAGACACAAAATCATAAAATATCAGGATTTGCAAGCAGAAACTAGAACAATGTGGAAGAAAGATACTCAAATAGTTGCAATAGTAGTAGGAGCAATGGGTCTTATAATATAGTCTAGAAGCATATTAGATATGCTACCAATATATGCTAACTCCATATGAATTGCAGAAGGAGTTGAATCCTATAGTGTGTGCTACTATTTTTGCTGTACTACTACTGGTACAGTGGTATTAGACTTAGGGCAAGAAGATCAAGACATGTTCCAAAGCAGTGTTTATTCTGTTGTAGAAAATATATTATGGAACTAGATGTTTTGATAGATTGCCATACTAATTTAGCATGTGTAGATATGCATTAATTTTGAGTTTGTTTATTTGTACTAATAGAGGGAAATTGCAAAATGGAACTACATTCTTTATTTGTCTAATTACTCACAAAGTTTTTATCACCTCTTGACTTCTAGATTGGATAAAGCTTTTCAAGCACCTTATGGTTTTGATACAGTCACTTATCACTTCACTTACTTGCTCAGAGACGGCTTAGTTCAAATCAAACCCTCATACACCCATAATTGTCAATGTAAACACCTAATCTCTTTTATTGCTTCCAGTCCTATGAGCAGAATCAGTCTGTCTGTGACTGAACACCTTTATCTTGGTCTCACTGGGGTTGCCAAGTAATTTATGTGCCTGTTCACACAAACTGCATAGATATGTTTAAAGTGAATATCTTTATTAATTACATATTTACCCAGACTAATGTCATCCAGATACTGATAGTTGGTGGAATATTTACGTCAGATAAAGGCAAAACAGCTATGGTCCTAGAACTGACCCTGGAGCACTCCAGTTTCATAATCCTTTCACTTGACAAAATGCATAACATTTTTTTCTAATAAATTATTCAATTTAGCATTGACTTGATTTCTGCATTTTTGTTTGCCATATGACTTAATTGTTGTAACAGAAATGACCTATTTGAGTTTTGAGATAAGTACATTTAATCCTAAGGCTTTACAGGGATACTGAATAACACTGTAGTTGTTTAAGAACTGTTGCTAGCAAAATGTTTGGTGGCCATCTAGTTCCATATAATTTAATGCATGTGAAAGCCCTAAGAATGAAAGAATGTTCTGTGCGATACTGAGAGAGACACTAAAAACAAAGGTTTGTAGTGTTCTGTAAAGTGTAGCTTAGCAGTAGCATAATGAGAGAATGGCAGGGACAACAATGTTTTCTTTTAATTACTTATGAAGGGTAAAGGGGAAACATGAACGATACGCTAGTAATAAAAGATACAAAATACAAACAGAGATTTTTAAGTGTATAAGAAGTCAAGGTACCACAGCAACTGATTGCTAATGTGTCATTCACTAGCGTATAGTGGAATTAGATGTGTAGGTAATGTAATGACAGCTGTCTTCTCTGAGCAGGTACAGAAGTGGTGGGAGTTGTATGCATGAGCAAATACATCATTATCAGAGTGTTGTACTGTCTTAAAGGTACAGCCACCTTAATACAGAATAATACTCCAGTTATAAACACAGGCATGTAATGCTTACACCTGCCATTTCTTTAAGCACATAGTCATATGTGCAGGAAAGACACTGTGCATGCTTTTCCATTAACTCTGCTGACCTTTAACATTGTCAGTATTCTAAACATAGTTAAAGGGGAGACAGTTTTGTAATGCACATTAAGCTACCATTTTATAATACTGATATCATACACGATAGGATCGCATTATGGTGGCAGCATTGCATGTCTCAGGTACCACGGATGGTTCTTTACACTATAGTACAGAATGTACCATACTAGTGCAGGTAGTACAATACAAAGCACACTCTTTAGTATCTCATTGCTTTGGTACCTGCTTTTACATTGTTTGGTCTGTATATGATCTATGGAACAACAGTGAATGTTTTACATGACAAGGGCTGTCCATCTTACACTATATTGAGGTCCCACTACATGCTGCTTTTATTTACCTCTTGTATTGCTGAGTAATGCACAGTACACTGTACCATGCTGTATGCAGTGCACCACCTGACCACACTAGACAGATCTCTTATGTACCTCTTGCATTGCTGAATAATGCACAATACACTGTACCTGCCTGTATGCAGTGCACCACCTAACCATGCTATACATGTCTCTTATATACCTCTTGTATTGCTGAATCATGCACAATACACTGTACTGTGCTGTATGCAGTGCACTACCTGACCACACTATACAGGTCTGTTATGTACTTCTTGTATTGCTGAGTAATGCACAATACACTGTACATGCCTGTAGGAAGTGCACCACCTGATCATGCTATATGGGTTAGACAACCAGAGGAAAAAAATGTTATGCATTGTTGTTTAATACTGCCCAATTCACTGTGATTGCTGATTACACAAAAATCATGTCTACATCTTCTAGAAATACATACAATACTTTTCTGCAGTTGGGCATGTTTATGTTAACACCCTGGAACAAAATCATCAAGGACTCATTGTGTTCAGATAGTTAATTGAAGCCTCCAGAAACAAAGGCACCTAAGCCTCAAATGCAGTAAAATGTAACATAATCATCTGACTTGCAAGGATAATCATGTAAATCTGGCAAAATCTTCTTAAACGTAGGCAGGGCAACCAGTACTACAAGGTGTATGAGGCTAGTTTAGCCACTGAACAGCTGCTGTCCATACTGCTGTACATCTGAATCAGGAAATGGAGATTAATGTTCCTGAGGTCATTATGAAAACAACTGCCATCAAGATGTCTCCACATGAGGAACCACTTCCTTTGCTCAAAGTACTGCAGTCAGTGGGGAACATATTTCAGTGCAGTCACTGGGCTACAAGTGTTCATTTTCATAAAATGTGTTCACTATACCATACAAACTGTAACTAGATCAAACCCATTTCCATGAATGCTAAAAAGGACAGCAGGGGCCATATGTGAAAAGAAAAAACTACCAGTTATTAAATATTGGACCATCAGGTCTCAGAACCCAGAGATAGCATGAACAGATTTTAGTGGAAGTGGCATATTTTTAGTTATATGTTTTATTATGCATATATCATACATATAAATGTATAGATTAAAATATGCTTACTTGATCCTAAGAAATGACAGCTCTGAGTAAATGCATCAGATTAGGTATAACTTCCAGAAAGAACAATAATACTGAGTTTAGATTAGGCACAATGGGAACCAAGATTATTCCATTGCATAATAGTATTAAAGTTCTGTTTTGCAATAGCAAAGTTCTTGGGAAGTCAAAAACACCTGACATTTCTCATGTTTTGACTCAACCCAGAAGAAGTAATTATTACACAATAACAATTTATGTAAATAATACGCTGATGCAAGTAGCAAACTGAAATGTTTAAAGGATAGGCTTAGTACAATACTTAGCACGGATGTTGTTTATATAGAATTCTGTTACTCATAGTGCTCATTACTATTTTATTATTTTTGAACCAAGTAATTCATAAGAGGCACATTGTCAAATAATTACTCAGTACATGCTTTTAATCTCTTTTGTGTTTCATATTTCCATGATGGTTATGGAAAGCATAATTTATGGACTATTTTGAACTTTTTTATGCTATGTTTTCTTTTACACTAATATGTTGTTCTGTTTCATAGTAATGATTTAATACTTGTATTAGAATAGCTATGCTTTTCAGTAATAAACCAGCTCAAAGTAGGTTACTTTGTTGCACTTTATCACATTGCTGCAAAAGTGAATTGCACAGTATGCCATTTTATACATACATATAGGAATAGTGTGTGTGTATTTGTGTAATACAAGTTATCTGAGCAAATATATTCATGTGAACAAAGAGGTTTGTGGGTGGGGGTTACTTAGTTTTGTTCCTTATGTCTTGTGCAGCTTAAAGTGAGAAACGTCTACAGAATATAAGAGATTAATGTACCTCATCGATAAACTGCTAGAAATGATGTCAGCATTTCCACTGATAAATGGTACAATTCCTCAACTATGAAAAGTTAAGTTAACAGTCCAACAAATGCACCAAAATTTATGAGTACACAGGCAAATGCTACAAGTATTCTAAGCTTCATTTCATGCATTTACATATAAAAATGCTAAAACAATTCAAGTAAATGGACCAGTTGCATTAAATACATAACCTAGTGCTTGGAATGATTGAAGGATTTCATGAATGATTCAGATGCCCACATCACATCTGTTTATTTAATGAAAATGCAATCATTTAGAATTACAAATATTTCCCAGCACAGGATTTTATTAAAAATCACATTTATCAGGATCAGAGGATTCTGAATGCCATACTGTACTGAGCATGTGAAAATATCAACGGAACTATAAAAAAGTTAATCAGTATTAGACGTTGCTTTGAAGAAGATTAAATCAACTGTATAAAGTAAACGGGAGTTATGTTTTCTAGTCCCATGACACTTAATGAGCCACTCCAAATGCTGTGAACATTTGAACAGAAACTTCACAGGCTTTGAAATTTTACACAGACTTTCAAATGTTGAGACTATTATTTGATAAAAATCAACATTAGAAAGTTGTTTCAAATGCCCCAAATATTCCTTTAAATAAATGAAGGAAATGCTTACCATATGTGGGATGCTGTTGATGCACGTTTCATGCTTATTATAATTATATCATGTTAAAGGCACAGTTTATGAAATAATTATGGCCCATTAATATAAATGAAATTAAGTTAAACCAGCAGAAATGACATTCTGCTTACTGAGCACAAGCAGACCATGTTCCCTCTCATTTATTTATTTTATTTACCTTCCATTGACAACAGGGATGATCACTAAAATGTAATTGTAACAATACTATAAAAGGTAACTCTAGCTACTAAGACAAAATGCTTTAAGAGTCTGTGACTGAATTTGCCTGCTGCTATATTCCCTACTTGATTCACACTGCTGTTGTCTGGCATAATAAAATTCTACTGGTAGTTTGAGTTTTATATTTATATTTATTTTACTTTTGATTTATTCTACTACAACAAAGTATCAAAGCATTAACTTACTCTCCTCCCTTCCCCAAATTTTAAACAACTGTCCTTTTTGGAGGCACATTCCTATTTTCAGGTCTGATTTACCCCTGCACATGATGTTCCTATTTTTGGGCTTGATTTTACATATTTCTGAACTCCCCTCATTGTTCGTGACTTTTGAAGCAGACTTGTATCCAGAAAACCACACTACATGATAAGCATACTAATGTCACCAATAGTTGTTAGAAAGTGGACACACATCTTACATCTCCCTTTTTCAGAAGTAAATGTAGATTTGACACTGTCTCTTTCAGAATGTGCTTATATTTTCTACCATTTTTGTCACTATCTGTTTTATCAGTATGTGTTTAGGTGCTATTTGCATTCACATTTTATGAAAATTAGATGCCTTGATTCTTTGCTGAATGAACTTACTTTCAGGGACATTTTGTTCTTGTGTACAATGTCTCCAGGTTGAAAAGTATATTTGTAAGAGGTATAGTAAGTATGATTGGACAAATGTGAGCATCATCAAATTATTCAAGAATGTTTTTGCAGGATGGGTAAGGGCAGTTTTATTGTACAACTTATGATAAGTTGTAAAAAATCATGAAAAAATAAGAGAGCTCCAAATAGTTTTAAAAAATAAGTGAAATTCACTTTCATAGTTGAACCTGAGTCAGTTTGCACTTCCCAAAACACTTTACTCAATGACTTTCAAGCAAATGAGTTAAACTTAAATACCTTCTTTTTTTGCTCAAATAATTTTTATTTTCATAGATTAGTACTAGGCTAACTGTCCTTGGGGGCCATTTTAAGACTAGCCAATTACCCCATGTGAGAATCAAACTCTGCACTTTGTGTTTCTAAGGTAAGTACCTTAAACATTACACCAATCTCCCTCCCTTACACCAACATCCCACCCCTCAGAAACAAATATCTTAATTAAGACAATTACATTATGAACTAAACATTTCTTTTTGAATAACTATGTACAATATTTACACTTGGCCTGAAAATAAACAGTGAAAGAAACCAATATGATTCATAATACATAGATGATAAACAAAAATTCCACTATTATTAGAGAGAGACTGATTTCATTTGCAAGGTATCAATAAGAAATAAAATTTTCCTCCAGGGATTATTAACTAATGGCTTAGGATAAATTTTGAGTTTTTTTAGTATTCATCTCCATCAGTGTTGTTTCCTTCAGTAGGGATAAAAAGTCTTAAATAGAAGGTGCAGTGTTGGAATTACATTTTCTGGTTGGGCATTTTCTGACAATTGCTAGTATTGTCTATAATAAATGCAAATTACTTTTATTCAAATAAGATCCTTCATTCACTAAAAGCCTTCTTCTGAGTGTTGCCATGAAAGCTATGAAGGGCTTGGTGCCCACACCTGTTTCTCAGTAACATCAGCTCAAGATGACTGATGGTTTGGGCGTGTGGAAGGTGCCCTGAAGCACTGGAAACTGTTGGATGTTTTAACCTATGCAGAATATAATCCATACAGCTAAGGCTATTGCAGCATTGATCATTTAAACATCTGCTGTTATGGTGGCTTGCTTACACAACTGTATTTTTCCTTGTAATAGCCTTAGGATTAACTTTGCAATAATACCACTTCTTCTAAATGCTAGTATGTACAGGCAGTAGCCATTGTTAGTTACTTGTAGCCCAGTAATGTTCTTAGCAATGCATTCAAATATCACCTGTATAACAGCCATTGTGATCAATAGACATTTAATACGAAGATGGGTGCATTCAGGACAAGCACAGAACGTTTCTATTTCCTTCATTATGACTACCAGAAAGCCAATCTACTCATTTTGTCCATCTTGGAAACTTCTAAATACATGACTATGGACTAGCTTCATTGCTAATGTCCTGTACAATGTTAGCAGCACTAACGACCAATACAGAAATTATTCCTTACTCTCACTAACTCTATATAAGAGGTAAACCTCCAGCTCAGTATGTGGGCAAGGAGTAATGGGAACATAATGTTAATAATGTTCATTATTCTCCCCAACATCACTTATTATATTCTCTCTTGAGTACTCGAAGTATCATTTTACTGTTATCTTTTAAAATATGATCTGGCTTTCATTTAAGCCCAGTAACTCTGGGCTACTTTCTTCTATCATTTGTATTGAGGGTGGAAGGTTGTGGCCTGTTCTAAAATCTGTGCCCCTGCAGCTTCCTCTGTCTTCATATATGAAGAGTAATTCTAAACAAAAGTTCACCTGCTGCTTTTCTGCCTTTGCTATCCATAAAGGCCACTTAAGTGCTTTGTTTTCCTATAGGTTGTTCTCCCTCACTTTATTTTCCTTCTGTATATCACTGTACCATTCAGAGGGTGTCTCATAACAAAATGTATTAGTTGTACATTATTTTTGGCTTACAGACATCTGTTGCTGGCAGTCTACTTTTATTTGAATTTTCTTTTGACACTATCAGAAAAAGTCTGAGATCTCTGCATTTTCCTGCTTAGCTGAACTTTAGTACTCATTTTATTTGTCCTAAGCTGCCCTACTTTTATTTGACTCATTTCCTGTGCTTACTCATCTAGTATGTCTCTGTGCAGACTCCTGTCTTGTACTGATTCTTAATTCAGGATTCTTTATTTACTTTCATTTCTTATACTGACATCTCTTAGAGGTTTGGATTTCTGTTACGCTGTCATAGGTCATAATTCATAGTTTGATTAGTACTGCAAACAGTCAGACTATTATATATCACAGACAGAATGCATGCATATGGTCGAACACGACAACCCTGACCATACATACTCCAAACGGAAATGTCGAATCTTGCAGGCGCGAATGCTCACAATATCTAGCAAAATTTTGAATTCAAAATTCCCGGTCACACAACCACCACAACAAGCACTACCATGGGTCGAAGGGGGAATATTAGCCTGGCTGGCATTCGGTATTTCTGGGTTTGGCATCTGAAAATTCATTAATTACAAAACTGTGGTCACTGCTTTCGGCTTTTGTAGCATCGCTGAACTGCCATTCGACCATATGCATGTAATCCATCACAGACTCACTCAGTCCTGGATATACTTTTTAGTTTCCATATGTATATCCACTTTTGGAAATTTATTAATTAAGTTAAATGCTTTATTTCAACAGGCAGTTTGTTCCATAATATTGGTATCATCTGTGTGTTTATTTTATTTGTATTTATTTTAAAGTATGGGCAAGTTTTTGATATATGAGATCCCTTTTTATAATCTATTTATGACCAAATTTTAGCTCCTTTTGTAGAGTCTATACCAACTGTGGTCTCCTGATTTGCTTCACTGCATCAACCTGTATTGCTGTGTCTATAAAGTCTCCATTGTCCACATTTTTGTAGTGCTTTCAAATAGGGAAACATCATTTTGCCATACTGCATCATGAGTACAATCTGGGGTTACGTCTATTGTACACAACAACTTTTCTACAACTATATGAATTTCTGTGTGTAAGGGGATAATCTATTTTGTCATCATGAATGTTAGGTACTACTTTCTACCACTATGAAGGCATATTACTGCTGCCTTTTGGTTGTTTTACTTATTTTGCTCAACAGGCGACACCTCGCAAGGCTAATCATACTTTTAAATCTAGTAAGTCTTGAACCGTTATTTATCTCTAAAATTACAGAGCACCTCAGTAGCTTGCTGGTAATAGAGTCAGTTATCCTAGTTGTCATGTTACACTCCTTTGGAATAACTTAATTTAAACAATGCATTTCAGTTTTTTTTAACACTTATACTAATAGTATTCTCTTCAAGGTTAGTAGGACAAGACTTTGCAGTATGACCCCCCCCCCCCATCTGAAACACCTTAAAACACTTCTTCTTCTTCTTTCCACTTTTTCCTGGTTAGGGGTCACCACAGCGGATCACCTGTCCACTCATGATTGGCAGTGGAATTTTACTGTGTCGAGTTGCCAGCCAAGCGCCCAACCTTCCACAGAAGACACACACATGCACACACTCACACCTAGGGCCAGTTTAGAGTGTCCAATTCACCTGCAGCATCTCTTTGGGATGAAACCGGAGCAAACCCATGCGACCACAGGGGGACATGCAGACTCCACGCAAAAGGCACCCCAGCCGAGGATCGGACCAGAAAACCTCTTGCTGTGAGGCAGCAACGCTAACCGCTGCACTACCGTGGCTGCCCAAAAACAACTTAAAACACTACTTGTCTGCATTTCATACTGCATGTTTAGTCTTTAGTAGCCTCCAATTCAGTTTCAAACATTCAGCCTTTAACTAATAAGGATTCTACTAAAGTTACTAGATTATCAGAAGTCCTGTGATCACTTTGCAATACCCATTTTATTTTAATATTGAGCAATAATGTTTTAAACTTGTTTACTGTTAAAATTTCTTGCATTTTCAATTTACTGTTGCTACCAGGCTGCAGCCAAATCTTTAAAATATGTTTTGTCTCATCCATTTGTGCTCTTACCAGTCTGTGAGCATTACAAGTCTAATTTAAATTGTTTACTGCTATTACTACAAAGATAATTCCAGTCCACGTGAAAATATAAGTTTTTAGCATGTTATAGTCCATGCAATTATTTCCCTCCATGTCAATACACATTTTTAAAGCCTCTCCTGACAGCTGATCTAACATGATCTTTGCCCAGTCTGCTTGTTCCCAGTTCTGTTTGGTAACATTAGTGCTCAAAATCCAACAAACAGGATTCTGGATCATCTTTCCTGGATAACTTTATAGCCTAGCATAACTAGCAGTTATTGTAGTTATACCAGTTTAATTCTCTAAAACATTGCTGGAAGAGTAGTTAAAGCTAGTGCTGATCAGGTTTATAGTATTAATGCTCTGAAACATTGTTGGAAGACTGGGTACATGCTACTACTGAGCAAGTGTATACCATTATTGCTCTGAAACATTCCTGGAGGGATGTTTGCATGCTACTACCGAGCAGGTGTATATCACTAATGCTCTAAAACATTCCTGCTAAAGAGGTTACATGCTACTACCGAGCAGGTATTTACCATTAGATCTCTGAAACATTGCTGGAGGGGTGTTTACATGCTACAGTTAGGCAGTTACCATTAATGCTCCAAAACATTGCTGAAGGGGTAATTATATGCTAATGCTCTAAACATTGCTGGTAGCATGGTTACATGCTAATATTGAGCAGGTTTATACCATTAATGGTCTGAAACATTGCTGGAAGGGTGGTTACCTGCTACTACTTAGCCGGTGTATAGCATTAGTGCTCTGAATCATTGCTGTAAGAGTGGTTACATGCTGCTACTGAGCAGGTATATACCATTAATAGTCTGAAATATTGCTGGTAGAGTGGTTACATGCTACTACTGAGCAGCAGTATATCATTAATGCTCTGATACATTGCTGTAGGAGTGGTTACATGCTGCTGCTGCATAGGTATATACCACTAATCCCCTGAACATTGCTGCAGGGGTGGTTACATGTTACTCCCAAGTGGATGTATTCCATTAATAGTCTGAAACATTGCTGGAGGAGTAGTTACCTGCTACTACTGAGTAGGTGTATATCATTAATGGTATAAAACATTGCTAGAGGGGTGGTTACATGCTACTACTTAGCAGGTATATATCATCAGATACTGTCAATAAAGCCTGAGATACAGGAAATATTGTATCAGCCCTTTTTCTAGACCTGTCAAAAGCATTTGACACTATTTCCCACTTCATCCTCCTTTCTCAGCTCTCTAGTATAGGCTTATATCCCCTTCTCTTAACTGGTTCAGCAGCTACCTCTCTAACAGAGAGCATATTGTTAAATGGCAAAACTCTATCTCCCTCTTCATTCACAACCCTACAGGGGTGCTCCAAGGTTCTGTTCTTGGCCCTCTTCTCTTTAACATATTTATCAATAATCTGCAACAAATTATCTCACAGGGCTCCCTAATCCAGTATGCAGACGACTCCAGTATAGTCTGCCCTGCTAACAATGTTAGCACTCTAAAACAAATTACACAAGCTACTTTTTCATCAATAGAATTCTGGCTACACAAAAATAACCTTCCCCTCAATCCCAAAAAAAAAAAAACCTTCTAATCTTCACTCTCAAAAGAAACTCTCCCATCAATAAAGTTGACCTTGAAATTTTCTCTCACAACTCCACTCAGATTGAACTAGTTACACACACCAAACTGCTAGGAGTAACTATTTATGAAAATCTTAAATTCGATCACCACATCTGAAATAATATCAGTAAGACCCACAAAAAACGAGGGCTGCTATATAGCCATAACAAATTTCTCTCTATCCCTTCCAAACAAGCACTCGCACAATCCTACCTTCTACCTTCTCTAACTTATGGAGCCCCGTTATTAACCAATCTGCAGTCTTCCTTAATGGCCAAATTACACACTTGCTATAACAAAATTGCTAAATTTGCCACAAATAATTGCCACTCTACTCACCACTGTACTGCCCTAAAGCAATTCAAATGGCTTGAGCTCCCCCACTACCTTCTCCTTCTCCAGCTTTCCACTGCTCATAAACTGACCTATAAACATTATGACTGTCCAGCTTTCCGCTCCATTTTCTCCCTGTATAATCCTGCCCATTCTCTTCACTCTGAGCACCAATTTCTGCTCCAAATACACAAGCCAAAACTCCCAGAAGGCCAATTATTTTACTTTTGGACCATCTCTAAAATCTGGAACAACCTTCCAGCTCCAATCTGACTACAACCATCACCAGCTATCTTCAAAGCTGCCCTCCACAGCCACCTCTCCTCTTTGTGGATATGTAACTGCTCAACTCCTTCTTCAGCAGTTACCTAAATTCTAACCTACATATAAAACAGTATAACTCTGTCTGCACTCAAATTCACCTTCGTTCACTACTGTAATTTGCACCCCCTTACTCTAGGTTGATGTGGCTTTCCCCATGGTCACTATGTTCTCTGTAAATACTATGTAAATAGTAGATTAGAAAAATTCTATGTTCTTGTTTGGTGCAACTAATTAGTTTATATGTATAGTGGTAGGTTGCACTTTTTGTGTCAGTTGGTCACTTTATACTATGCAGTAACTTTTCTAACCAAATTCTAAAGTAATTGAAGCCTTTATGTACTGCTTTTTTAGTGCAATTTATAAAATCTCTTTGTATATTGGGAAGTTCTTCTACTGTGTCATTGACACTTTTTACTGCAAACAATTACTGCACGTTGTGATTCTTCCTGTTACTGTGGAGCTTTTCTCTCCAGGCCTCCACTGAAAATGGACTAGTCTGGCCCAGTGGACCTTCTCGGTAAACAAAAGTCAATAAATAAATAAATAAATGCTCTGAAACATTCCTGGATGAGTGGTTACATGCTGCTACTGAGTAGGTATATACCATTAATCCTCTTAAATATTATTGAAGAGTGGTTACATGCTACTACTGAGCAGGTATATACCATTAATGCTCTGAAACATTGGTATAACTGCAGGTAATCACTACTACTGAATGAGTGTTTACCATTAATCCTTTTATGTGTTGAAGGAAGGGTAGTTCCTTTTTAATACAGGGAAGGTGTTTAATATTATTACTTGGAGGTACTGATTGAACAGGAGATATGTAATACTATTGAGCAGGCGTTTACCATGTTGTGAAGTGTTCATAAATGAGCATTCATATACTGTTGCTGAAGTTTTGAAGGAAGATCGATTACCTAATACTACTGAGCAGGTATTTACCATTAATGCTGTGAAACACTGATGTAAGTTGTTTTCCGTTACTACCAAGTAGGTGTTTGCCATACATTTTTCACAGCAATAATGATAGAGTTGATACCTACAGCTACTGAACAGCTGCCTATCATTAGTGCAGTTAAACACTGATGGAAGTATAGTTTTGTACAAATACCTGGAAAATCAGTAGCCCTAATGCTGTGAAGCATTTAAGAAAGACTGGTGAGTGTATACCATTAATGTGATGAAGTATTGATGGGAGAGTGGTTACGTAGTACGATACTACCACTGTGCACTCAATTTGTTAATAGTTTTTAATGCTGCAATATAAAAGGGGAGTTACTACATGCTACTATACTGACCAGATATTCATCATTAATGCCCTGAAGTTTTAATGGAAGAGTGGTTCCATACTACTACTACTGAATAGGTACTTGCTACTATTGCTATGAAGTATTGATAGAAGAGAAGCAGTGTACTACTACTAATACTACCTAAGATGTTTCTGCATTAGTACTGAGTTGTGATGACTGAAGAGTGGCTACTTATTACTACTTTTATATTAGTGCTCTGAAGAAGTGATGTAAGAATAGTTGCATACTATTTTACTATTGCTACAACAACTACTGAGCACATCTTTACCTTTAATGCCCTAGAACATTGGTGGACTAGCGCTGTGTATACTACTTAGCAGGTCATCAATAGCGATCTGAAACACTGATATAACAGTGGTTGCTTATAATCACTGGATGCATCTTTATCATTAATGCACTGAATCATTTTTAGAGACATGGTTATGTACCACTGCTTAGCAAGTATTTGCCATTTGCCAGCTCTGATGTTTTGATAAAGAGTGGTTATGTACCACTACTGAAGTGTTTGACATTAATGCTCTAAAGCATTGATAGAAGAAAAGATGCATTTCAATTCTGAGCAGCTTTTTGGTATTAATGCACTGGTGGAAGAGTAGTTTTATAGTAGTATGCAACAGCCATTCCCATTAACGCTCTGAGGTCTTGATAACAGGATAGATATGTAGTACTACTACTGAGCTCATGTTCAACCCTAATGCTGTGAAGCACTGATGGCAGTGTGGTTACATACTACCATGAAGAAGGTATTCTCCCTTAATCTTCCAGACCATTGTTGGGCAGGAAGTTATGCATTACAACTGCACAACTGTTACCAATTTACACTCTGAAGTCTTGATAAATGCTACTGCTAAACAAGTGTTTACCGTTATTACTCTGAAGCATTAAGGGAAGAGTGGTTATATACCATTACTTAGCAGTTGTTTGCCATTAATGCCCTGAATTGCTGATAAAAGAATGATTAGGTAGACTAATAAGGTGCTGTCTACCATTAATTGTTGTGTTGTGTCTTTCGGCTCTTCCCGGTCAGGGGTCGCCACAGCGGAACTCCAGTCCGTTAATGATTGGCAGTAGATTTTTACGTGCCAAGTTGCCGGCCCTGATGCACAACCTTCAACGAAGGTACGCCCATTCACACATGTCTCCACACAGCAGACGCTCTAGCTGAGAATTGAACAGGACAACGTCTTACTGTGAGGCAACAACGCTACCGCAGCACCACCACTGCAGTTGCTGTCCTCCATTAATTAATACTTTGAATTACCGATGGATGAAAGGTTACATACAAATGATGAGCAGCTGCTTCCTTTTAATATTCTAAAGCATTTATGGAGGACTGGTTATGTAGCACACCTTGACAGGTGTTTCTCATTAGTACTCTGAAGTTTTCATGGAACAGAGATGGTCTAACAATACTTCATTATCTCCTACCTGCACAGTACAGACTTGCATAGGTTGAATGTATAACTTTTCTCCACAGAGTTTTTAGTATAACTCCTTTCCAGAAAAAGGTGTACCATTATGCCTTGCATTTTTTGCTTGTGAGCCTTCTAAAATTTTAATAATTGCAGTTTTATTGTTTTAAAATATAAAACATGGAAAACTTAGGCAGTATAGTATATAAACATCTGAACCTTAGAATACTTAAAATCAGAGGGAAAAAATTTGAATACAAACCCCAGAAATAAATGTATACATGATTTTACAGACATTCTTTCACAATGGTATGTACTTTCAAGACTTTGGTTGACAGAGGAAAGAGAGCAGCAACAAAGCATATGCAGACGCTCAAGATGGCAAAACTTATTAATTCAAAGCTTGTTATAGAGAGAAATCACATAGAAACCATCATGAAATAGCAAATATCTGCACTGATTAAAGTAAAGCAATAGCCAACCTTGGTGTTTTCATTTATAACAGATTAAGTTCCATACATTATAAAATCTTATAAAACCTTGCTTTCTGAGCATTTTCATGATTACAGAGCCTTCAGAATGAGATGACACTACAGTTGCACTGAGATCTTTCTGCTATTCTACCAATACTTAGTAACAAAAACTTAACCCAAGCTGAGATCAAACCCAATAGGTATTTTAAGATGCACAATATAAAAAGGTATACTGATTAGGTAGTTATACTTGTTACAGAATTTTCATTATTTATCTTTACATGCTTTAACAAAGCGTTAACACATTATGGGGAGGACAATTTATACATTGCTGTAAATTTGTGGGGAGTCAAGCAGGCATTATGTAACAACATAAATTGTTGATGAGTGAAATTAGAGAAGGGCAGACGTTTACTACCATTATACCAGATGAGAGACTAAAAAGTAATTATGTTTATTCTCTGAAGATAAGTGGACCAATAGCTAGGCATGTGTGATTTGGAGCAGTAAACTGAATTCACAAGATAAACTGCCTTTTTCATCCCAAATCACATTTAAGTAAATCCACTAACAGTCTAACATCTTCTCAAAGTTGCAGTAGAAATTATTACACCATTATTTGATAGATAATGCAGGCAGAGCCTCATAACAACAGGAAATGCTACTATGTTTAGCATTTAGTTATTTATTAGCAGACTAGGTTAGCTGGCTAAAGTTTGTAATAGCAAAAATTCATTAAACACGAATATTAACTCATAATCTTGTACTGCTGTACTGCCCAACTCAGAGGCATGAATATAATCACATTCAGTTTTGACAGAAGGCAACTTCCCACACATAGTATGCATATATGGTGATCAATCCTACTGGAGGGTAACCTTAAAAATAATTTGTCAGTGCAATGCACAGCAAACATTTGTGAAGCTAACCTCCTTCTCCCAGGATCTAATCCTATATCCACTAGATGGTGATATCTGAGAAATAAGCCTAGTCAGTGACTCCTAAATAGAAAGCTCTCCAACTGATACATATGATTGGTATACAATCATTTAGCAAGAATTGCCAGTTTGGCATGATGTGAACTTTGTGATGTATCACTACCCCAATGTCTAGCAATGATAAGTAGTCTAGGTCTGCATATATAATCATGAGGCAGCTAGTCATAAATGTAGTTTAAAGTTACCACTGTATATATTAATGTGTGTATGAAATATCCAGCAGCTTAAAATTTGTACAGGTGTTTGTGAGAATTACAGGAACTCCAAGAGATGAGATAGCATTATCACCTCATTTCATATTATATTCATATTTCTCATTTTACTTCTTTAGAAATTACTCTTTCACAGTTTAAATTGATCAAATGACTCCTGAACTAAAGCTTATAACATGATATTCAAAACTGATAGCCTCACTGTATCATATGGCTGATACTACACCCCTCATCTGCAAACCCCAGACCAAATTAAATCTACCAATCAAATCTTGTTTCTTTAAAGTGACATTTACATATAATGCCACCACTGATACAAATTGACTAACCCAACCAAGCAGAAATAGTGACTTTTTGAAAGTTTGCCTAAATATTGCTGAACCATACAGGGAATGTGCAGGACAGGGACAACTAATTTCATAGACCTCAACTTATATTTGCACTTATGTCATTAATAAGCCCACTACTGGTCACTCATGGCACAAAAGCACACACTACATAGTGACGGGACTCTCCAGATTTGCTACTCATTCTATGCAGATGTCATAGTGACCAAAAATAACAAAAGAAGCTGAAGAAGGAAGAGGGAGAGCTTTAGAGTTAAATTGACAGAGTCAAATATTACTTTATGAATGAAACATGAATCTGGATTAGGAAAGCTTAGTTAAATGTGTTCTTAATATTAAGCACTCCAGGGTCAGACCAAGGATGCAAAAAGTATGGGGTGAAGGAGGCAGCTAGCCCAGGTGCAATCTATTAAGAGATGAAGACAGCACTGTAGATCAGGTGCTAATTGATACCTGCAAGCAGCATTGGTAATCATTTAAATGGCAGTCATTGTTTGTCTATTAAAAACTGTTGCAAGGCATTAGTACAGCTCTTTGATGCAATTTAGGAAGGGTGTTTTGACACCATTAGTCAAAGATTGCTTAATTTGAAGAACTTTTTAGTTTTTTTTTAGCCAGAAATGACAGAGATCTGTAGTAAGGGGCTTTACAATCCTATTTTACAGTTCAACAAAGGTTATTGGATACAGCTAGTCTGTGCCAGTGGCTTAAAGTGATGGAGCCTGGACTATGGCCCAGGTGAACACAGTTTAATCAGTGGCTCAGGTGCAAAGATTCTTGAAGATACAGAAATTAAAATGGGCATGCACATCCAAGGAATTAGGAACTTGCTACAGGAAAATGTCATGGAGGTCTAGTGGTGGCTCAAGCTCCATGTAAGAATGAATGTCAGGCAGGGTGTCCTTGGGTGAACTACTTTAAGGCCCCAGGATCAGTACATCCTAAAACCATTCCTCATTGTCACCCAGCTGAATCACATGAGGTCAGCATGGTGGAAGAGGTGACAGGGCTACAGACTGTTGTCTGGCTACTATGAGAACAAAGACTAGTGGTGCAATGTCTGGTCCCCTGATGGATTCAATTGCTCCTGAGGCATTTCAAATGTACACATTAAAACTGACTCCTTGAGAAGACAGGAGGCTTACTGGATGCTACAGTCATGTTGGGGACAATTTACAGGAGAAGCTGTCAATCCAGATATTATGAGCATAATATATGGGGAAAAAGAGGGAGGGTGTTTGTTGCAGCAAAGAGATAATCCATATATACTTAATGGCTGTTTGCTTAACCTGAATTTATTTTTTTTTGTACTTCAATTTCAAAATGAAAGGGATTTCCCTGAGTGCCAACCAACGCTGCTATATCTTCCAACGCTGCTATATCTTTGAGTCACTCACCTGAGTGCTCAGTTCTTTAGTAAAATAAACAAACTGGTATACGAGTTATGACCAAACTTCCATTACAGACTCACAAAAAACAGACGGCTAAGTGGTACAGGAAATGCTAGCAATTGCTCACTTAGTTCAGGAAACCAGAACAACTGATGTGTAAACTAGTAGCCAATGAAATGATAATTTGTTCTCAAAAGACAGGGAAGGGTAAAGTGATCCCATGCCCCTACTGAGAGACAAAATAAGTAAACATGAGAAAATGCACATTTTTTTAATCAATGCCTCCATTTACTTATCTGAATATTCATCAGGCTTGCACAGATTCTAAGAGTCTCATAAAAGTAAGCCTACCTGCAAGCTAAACTGAGTCAGCAAACCTGGTGGGGGGATATTTGAAACCGTAACCCCATAGCATACTCAAAGAAAGTCACCTATAAAGTAAATCTGTTAATTATTGGTTCATGTTTGTTTATATGAAGAGTTCTCAACTGGTAAGGCATCATAAATCACTGAGGCACATTTCAGCCTGAGGGTAGATGGTTATCTATACACAATACAAAAATTATACCAGAATAATTGACTGCATAAATGTTAAATCTTTCCAATCTGACTTGTGAAGGCTCATCAGCAGTCATTTTTACACTGATGCCTTTCTAAAGAATTAATTTCTGCTTCCTAGCTGATAATGGAATGCAAACTATATCAGATGCCTGAGTAACTTAATGTAAATTACGTGTGACAGATGTCTGTGAGGGGAAAGGAAAGGACTCTGCTACACCTTGTTGATCTTATAAGTAGGTAATGTTTAGCAGGACAAGTAAGAAGTTCTTGAATCACTGCCTACAAATTTCCGTTAGCTTATTATTCCTCCCAGAGTTCTGCTTTTATGAAATGGTACCATCTAGATCTTCCTTCAAGAGATAGCAGTAAATCTGTTGAGTTATCATACGATATCAAAGAAAATTTCAACAATGGACAATTATGTGAGTGTATAGTGCTGCAAGGGTCTTTTACTGAGAAATGCTTACACCCTCTGTTTAATATATACTAGAAATGCATTCATGCAACACTGGGGAAAAATGCAAGATAAATGATCACAAAATGTTTTTCTGCAGTATGTAATTGTGGAATTGTACATCAGAAAAATTACCTCTGACTGATTTTTTGGTTGCCTATGTTGTTGTGTCTTTCGGCTTATCCCAGTTAGGGTTCGCCACAGTGGAACTCCGGTCTGCTAATGTTTGGTAGTGGATTTTTACATGCCGAGTTACCAGACCTGATGCACAACCTTCAACAAAGGCACGCCCATTCACGCATGCCTCCACACAGAAGACGCTCTAGCTGAGAATCGAACGCGACAACGTCTTGCTGTGAGGCGACAACACTACCGCAGCACCACTACCATGGGTTTTGGTTGCCTATACAACAATATAATAGAGTGACCTCTGATCCCAATAAGTACTGCTGATGAGTTACTGATGGGGTTGGTGAGGATCCAGCTTGGAGCATTAGACTAAGGAAGCATACACTTTTTTTCCTTTTTTGATATTCACATGAAGAGCTTAGGGAGATAGGTAATGTCTAGAATGAGGGGTGTCACTGTCCCCTTTTGCTCAGCCCTGATTAGACCAATATTTGAATATAATGCCCCCTTTGGCATGTATCTATCCAGACACATGCAACAACTAGAACACCCAAGAGATACCTTACTAAAAGGAAACAAGACCTAAAAACATGTCCTACATGGACTGACTCAAAGCTCTGTCACTATAATCAGTATCCTACAGGCTGTTAAGAGGTGAGCTGTGTCTGGCATACAAGGCATCCTACGACCCATTACTGATGGATTTACTCCATATCTGAAAGTTAAATGGCATCAGAAAAAACTTGGTCTAGGGATCCAAACCTCTTCTGCAACATCAACAGAGTGGTTTGCATGGACAGGTATACCTTGCAGAGGATACCACTGCTGTGGAACAGACTCCCCATCCATATAAAACAAAGTTCCTCACTGTCCATATTTAAGAGCAACTTAAATGTATGAATGGGAAACAGAAAATTTACCCCAAGTCTGCTCACTGTACACACTGTACACACTGTACACACTGTACAATGGACACAGGCAGCTGTTAAATGCTTTATCCCATACATGGGTCCCCTCAAATTATCTCTGGCATAATCCCAGTTATTCTCATTAAGGGTACTATATAATTATTGACCATGGGAATGGGAAAGGCCAGTGTAACACCAAATGGGTTAGGTTATTTCATTAACTAAAATGGAAATTGGCTAGGCTTAAAATGCCTGCAAGGGCAGCTCGCCTAGTAGTTACCTATGAAGTTATGAGCCAATGAGTATTGGGGTACTAGATGAGCCAGCTATTGCTTTAGGTTAAAATCTAGGGATTACAATGGGGATTCATGAAGGAGACAGGGGTTCTCTCATGCTCCTGATGTCCTTCACCTGCTGGCCAGTGCAGATGCTGACTTGTGCATACCTGCTATGGCTAGTGGTATTATGATGTACTCCTTGTTAGGTCTGTGCCCCTGCTTCATGCTAACATGAATGAAGAACATGTTGCAGTCAGATCCTCAGACGTTAGTCATGCAGCAAGGTGGTGTGTCAGATTATACTCATAGGACAGATGAACCTGCATTAACTGCTTATTCTCATCTCTCTCTCGCTCTCTTTCATATTGGTTTCTCTACAGCCTTGATAACTAATCAGCTTGAGTACTTTTTGGGCATATTTGTATCCTGAACATAATTTATTTCCAAATTTGTTCCATCTTTCCTAAAAAAAAAAAAAAAAAAAACCTCACAGTTATTTGTGCCATGAAATCCTATTCCCACGACTGAGAAGAAGAGATAGACAACAAGGTCATTATACTGTGACAAGCTGGAATTTTTCTGATAGGCTCTACCGTCTTTGTGCTGGAATAATTTATCAGAGGTCAGTTGCCTCCATTTAGGCATTGTCTATGTTTATCTCAGCCACATCCTATAAGAAGAGAAGCGAGTCTAAGTCTTCTATAAGTCTGTCTCCAGCCTCTGTTCTGCATTCTGGTCTTTTCTAGGTTGTAAAATACACCCCCAACAATTCCCCATCTGTCCTCCATAGGGAGGGCAGATCCTCATCATTCCTCTTTCTACCTACCAGCTGCAGCAGGAATCCAAGCTGCTAATAAAATTCAAGTTGTCTGGGTTGAAATCAGGGCTTAATCCTTCTATATCAACAGAGATGGCTATAAATCCCTTGCTGATAGGGCTAGATATAACTGCAAACGACAGTAGCTTATTATATGAATGATGTCTCAAACACTTCCATGCTTCTAGAGTGTAGCTTTCACTGCATTGTACAGGTTTGTTTGTCATAAATGACATAAAATCAGTGAATGTTGCTCTTTTGCATATTGCCACTCCATTTCCATTGTTATACATTTACTACTTTAGCCTGGTTGATTTGACAGCTAGGACTTTGCTGGTATACTCTATGCCAATTTTTGCATCACTTGCATTTTATCTTTATCATCCTCCTCCTTCTTTGCCATGCTTCATCTTTTTCCTCCAGTTCACCTTTATTCCCCCATCTTATATCTTCTTATAAATGCTAGTAGCCTTAATAGGAAGCCTGATCTGCTAGTACTTCTATAGAAAGCAAGTGTGTGACACAAGGTTGGAGTATTAGTAGACATACCCTTCTGTTTAGTTTTCACCTTCTAGTTTGATATGTGCTGATTTCTGTATACTACTAGACAAATGCACTATTTTTTTATGAGTGGGCTGCTTGTACATCTGTAGAAGCATGAGTGATTCAAAATTTAAAAATTAGTATACACTGATGTCCATTTTCCCTGGCACAGCTTTTGTTTTAAATATGAGCCAGGAGCTGGGGGCATAGTTCGCCAATCAAATGTATATTGGAGAGGAACACAAATCCACAGATTAGTTTATTCTGGGAACTGAAACAAGACTTGACCTGTGGATTTACAAGGATATTTGAAAGTAAAACGACACTGTGTGTGGGAATGAAAGTGACATGTCGAAGTGGGCGTGACTTCTGTCAGCTTAACTCGGGCCCTAATTTTAAACACTGGGATTGTCTCTTTAAGATCGTGACAGATCAACAGTGTAGTACACACCTATGATCTGTAATTTCAGAGCTGCCACAAGTTATTTTGAAAAAATTGCTTTGATGTCAGCACTGCCTTCAAACTGAATAACTCAGGAAAATACTAACATCAGTAACAGGATTAGAAGATACAAAACAATCAATATCTTGAATGTCTCCCCTTAATTGTGAAAGTTAAGAAAAAATGCATTACTAAACTTGATTGGAAAATAGCTTTCCTTAAATACGCTATAGAATTTAGACGTTAGAAATGTAATAACAAATTATAAACTTACTTGCTGAAATCTGGATCATGGAAATTAACATAAAAACTAGTTCTACAGTAATGTGTTAAAGAGCTTAATCACTATACAACAATGAATATTTTTTGACATGTCTACAGAAAGGTGAGATCTACTATAAAGTGTAATCAAATGTTTTCCAGCAGTGTTGTTTCAGTTATGAATCTGGGCATTCATTACAATGTTATATATGCAGATTTATCTAGTGTCTTTGACAGAGCAAACCATTGACTATTGATTATTATACAATGACTGGCCATTAATATTCAAAAACTAGCACGCTGATTGGCCAGTCCAACCAGCATGCCCATTGTAAATCCCAGAATATACCAATGGAAAAGGGTCCAGTCACCTGGACTTCTTTCCATTCATATATTCCATAACTTTTATTTATCTATTTTTTTTTTTTAACAAAAATGTTTAAAAAATCTATAGTCCAGACTCTGGACATACCAGGGAGGCAGCATGGAAGAAATAAAAAGAAAATCACGTACGTTATTTAAAACTAAAGACACGTACCCGGTTTTCTTTGCATTTCCTCTATTCTGTCTCTCTCTCCTACTCTAAAGTTGCTGAAACCTTTTTCTTTTAGTTAAAAAAAACAAACAAAAAAAAAAAAAAACAGAGCAGCCAAGACTTTCTTTTCTCCGTTGCTTCCTTTTCAAAGCATTGATGTACTGGGTTAGTATGGGAATGCAAGTCCCATATGCATACGCAGTACATCAAAACAAGGAAGCAGGATACCACCATCCACAGAAGAACAGCACGGCGCTGTTATACAAAGACATTATTTAAGAAAAGTAAGTATTTTTTTTCTAAAATAATGTCATTGTATAATACCAATAACTGCTCCGTGGTTGTGGTATATTGAAATTTACCCACAGCTGGCTTTATTTTATTACTCAGGCTTCACCCTTGTGATTAAACCATACCAACCATGGGTAAATCTTCAATATACCACACCAGGTCGTCAGTTATTGCTTAATTAAATTGGCCACAGTAGCTCTATCAGAACATCTAATCACCTAGATTAGAATGTGGCTGAAAAACAGACTTGGAATAGTAGAATAAAGGAATACAGGATGAATGCAGTTTTTTTAAGCTAGACATTTCCTCAAGGAACTCATTAAAGACCATATTTATTTAACACTAATATTCTTGATTTAGACATTACAAATACTGTTTTTGTATGACATGCATACTTGACATTAAATTGAGAAAAAAATGAAACTTATAAGGGCTTAAAATAATACAAAGCATCTGACTTCTAGTGTCATGAAAATAAACACCTTTTATTACGTAAATGAGGTTTACAAACAAACCAATTTGTTCAGAAACACTTTAAAGAGGTTAGTTGCTTAGAAATAAGGTGGGAAAGGGGGGGTTATGGTTTGGAAGGGGGAACAAAAGAGATGTTAGGGATGGGTGGGAAGTGGAAATAGTTTAAATACAGTAGTAGGTAAGGAAGGGATAAGTTAGGCTGGATGAGTGCTGTGGAGGACGTATGGTAGGTGTAAGGAGGGGCTAAAGGGTTTTATGTGAATGTAACGGAGTGTGGAGGTCTGATTTAGGTGTGAACTTGCTGTAGCAAGTACTACGGTGATGACCAGTACATTGGACACCAAGTAGGTCTCAGGTTAATAATGGCTGGTATGGTGATAGTGGCAAAGTTTTTTTTTCTCTCTCTCTCTACTCCCCTCCCTGAATATTAGTTGCTGGGATTTGCATATGGAGAGAATTATGGTTTTCAGTCTGGTCATTCACAGTGTAGTTATTTTTAATGTTCAGGTTAATATAAAACTTTTAAGGTTTGGTCATTCATTCGGGTCATGGTGTTTACTTCTGGGTATTGTTTCGGCCTGCTTAGACAAGTACTGTGTGTTGGTTGTGTCAGGGGTAATTACAATTTTCTGGAGGTAGTTGGTTGTTATGGTTCATGGTAATGTTTCGGGGTTTGACTTGTTCATTGATTTGTTTGTGTTGCTTGATGGCAGTTTGCAGGTTTCTCTCTAGGGCAGGTTGTCATTGGCTTTGGGTTTGCTCATTTGTTGGGGGTATGTTTCTTTGTCTATGAAGTTAGTAGGTGGTTTGAAAGGTAGGGCCACTTTCTTCCCTCATGGTTATGTCATTGCTGTGGTAGCTAGTTAGTTAAAGGCTGTACAGCTTGCATTGGTGGTGGTGGAGCAGAGAAACTCATTGCGGTCTGTCTGTGCTGTGGAAGTGTGCTCACAGGTTAACGAGTCACCATGAGTAACCACTGTTTTGTTGGGCATGCTTGTAGCCGCATTAATGGTCATGCAGGGATTGGGAACAGAGTGGTCCACCTTCTGCCTTTGATGCTTGGTTCATCAAGCTTCTGTTATAACAAAAAAATAAATAAGAAATTAAGAGAGGAAACATTGACAAAAAAAAGAAAAAAAGAAAAAAAAACGTTATTGCGGCTTTTCCTTTGACAACACAGTGTTTTCCGTTGCTTGGGTTAATGGATACTTTACTCTGCATTTGTGCCCTACTCTTGTGTATCACAACACACCAATTTTTTTTATAAACAAAATTAATTGATCACTGTAACAGTAAATCATAAAAGCTGGGGTCACACCAACCAAGTCTATGTTTCCTTCTACCCAGAAACCACAAAAGTAGTGGCATCTTCCTTTTCAAGTAAAACACAGGTTTTGTACTGGAAATACACTGAAATAATTAATCTGAATGATTCCTTTATAAATCCTGCATTATTCCAGGCCATCTTTAGTTCCTCATGCCACAATTTCCCATAAGGAAGGATAGTTGTAGCAGGAAGATAGCTCCCCTATGTTTGACTTACAAAAACACACAGCCTTATACCAGATGGTTGTAGTGCAGAGTTTGAGACAAAGGTGGGCAGCTATTGTCTTACAGGCAGAATAGTTGTTTCAGGAATTGCCAACCAGTGAGTCTCCTCTGATGGAAGGATCTGTTGTGTCCCAAAGGAAGGGGCAAGGGCAGGTGGCAAACAACAGGTCGGTAGCCCAAGGGAAACGGGCACGGCAGCCAACAGACAGTGATGCAGTGGATGTTCTGGCTGCTGGAGTTGTGCATGAAGCAGTTGTATGTGATGGTACTCTGTTGAGGGTTCACATAGACATGTCAGACTTGGTGCAGTATGGCAGTAGCCTGAGGATAGGTGGAGATGGGGAAACACTTCAGCAGCCCGGGAAAATTGTAAATGTTCTGGAGGATTAGAAGAGGCTTAATGAAAGGGGGCACATCCAGAGGGATGCATTCAGTGGGGTGGGTGGCTTAGGGTCTTTAGCGGGTATAGAGTCACCCTTAGTTGGGGTAGAAACACAACAGCAGGAGGCAAGTTCAAACTTTGGGATCCAACCAGGGGACTGGCAAGCTAGGGTCAATTAAAAGGGGGGGGGTCATCTTGACCCCTCACATACCAGCATCAGTTAAAGAAAAGATCTGGAAGGGTAAGTACTCAGATGTCTTTGAGTTAATTGATGCCGAGGAGCTTCAGCACATGTTCAAATCAAAGACGGTGACTAGCAAAGATCTTCTAGTGGCCTTAGCAGCACTGGGGTCGAGAAGAATAGGTAAGCTGTGGGCAAGAATGTGGAACCAACTGGGTGTTAGGTTTTGTGTATTAAATGGTGGTTTGGCTGGAAAAGAATAACTCTATGGCATTACCACTTTTTACTTATTTTTTCATGATCCATGAGGCACGATGCCTGTGGACAGGGAACACTTGGTTGTGGTATGATCAGCAGTTCTGTAAGTGAAAAGTAGTAGATCAATCACTGCATTGGGAAGTTAGGCACCCTGACATTTGGTTAGTCACCATGGTGGATAACTTTGTAGCTGTTGGTGAGGGGGGGTTAGGGTTGGAGAGGAGGGGGTTGGAGTTTGCTTGGCCTTTAATTCAGGGCATTGTTCATGGGCAGTATGTAGGTTCTTTTGTACTTGTTCAAATTGTGCAGCTGTACCTCCAGCTGTGCAGTGTGGTCATCAGGAAGGCAATTTGGTCAATTTGGGTTTGCTGAAGGGGAAGCATTAGCTCTTTTCTTCATGGAGTTCAAGGTTTTCTAGGCTGGGGTGATTATAGTGGGAAGAGGGAAGGAGTGTCTTTTTTAAGGGCAAAGAGGAAGATTGGGTGATGCATTTATCCATTAAGGTGAGGGCATTGCAGCACATGATCAAGCAAATTCCTGTTTTGACAGTTGCGGAGGAATTAAAAGGATTTTATGTAGGATTTTCTATTAAGTTGGGGTTTAGAGAACATGGTTCAGTCTGTAAGAATTTGTGTTCCATGTGGGGGAGGGAAGAGATTTGAAAATTTTGGTGGGGAGGGAACGATGTGCAGGCAGGTTACTGGGCCCCTTTGATCATATTACATTTGATACTTTTAAGGTGTCGCCATTAGGTTTGGTTCCTAAGAAGTCACCTGGTGAATTTCTGTTGATTCACTGCTTGTCCTACCCTGAAGGGAACTCTGTTAATGATTTCATTTCAGTATAGTTAAGCAAAAGTTAGGCATGCTTCACTGGATGATGCGGTACAGGTCATTTGGGGGTTTGCAGACCCATGGTTGGTAAAGCTGGATACTGAATCTGCTTTTCAGTTACTACCAATGCCAGAGGAGGAGTGGCTGTGGTTGGGCATGGTGGTTTTACTTTGACAAGGCCATGCCAATGGGATGTTCAGTGGCCTGTGCCTGTTTTGAGAAGTTTAATATCCCACTCCATTGGATTTGGCAGCAATAGGTGGGACCTCAGAAGGCAGTGCATTATTTGGATGATTTTTTTATTAGTAGGTGAAGGGTTTGAAGGAACCATTGAGGGCATGTGGGAGTTTTTGGGGATGTGTGAGGAACTAGGTGTTCCATTGGCTACATAGAAGTTTGAAGGCCTTGCCAAGGCATTGTGTTTTTTAGAATTGTTAGTGGATCGTGGATGGGGACATTTTTGTTTACCATTTGAAAATATAGGCTGATTGAAGGATGAGATTGTTTGGATGAGGGGCAAGGACAAGGTGAGGATTAGGGACATTATGGAGTTGTTAGGGCTAATGAATTTTGCATGCCATGCAATTCATTCTGGTCTTAAATTTTGTAGGTCTGTGTTTTTTTGTTTTGTTAAAATGTGGGAGAAGTAAGCATCACTGAGTCAGGATTGGTAGGTTTGTTAATGCTGACTTAGCATTGTGGTTGTCCTTTTTAGATCAGTTTAGTGGCATTTCCTTTTGGCAGTCAGATTGGGTTTGTCAAGGGGAATTGCAGTTTTTTACCGACATGGCAGGGGGTATTGCGATGGCAGCATTTTTTAGTGGTGAATGGATGGCAGTTTGATGTCTGGATGATTAGAAGGATGAATGGAAAACAGAGGTGGCTGTTTGGAACTGATGCCAATCTGGGTAGCATCTGTGGTATGGCAAGAGCAGCTGCATGGTAAGAAGGTCATTTTTCATTCAGAAAATATGTTAGTTTTATGAGTTTTACAGTCAAAACAGCTAAATCTAGATTGCTTTTGTTAGTATTACAGAAATTGTTTTTGCAGAGTTTGTTGATTAATTTTTCCTTTACATTTGTGCATTTGGAAGCTGTTAGGAATGGGATTGCTGACAGTTTGTCTTGTTTTCAGTTTTCTAGGTTCTGTCAGTTCGCCCTGGAGGAAGTGGGCAAACCAGTGGTGTTCAAGATGAAGTGTGGCAGATTGGATTGAAGTAACCAGATGGTCAGTGCGGCAGTCTTGGGCAGTTTCTACAAGGAAGGTGTATGGTAGGGCTTTACATGATTTTGACAAATTTGTTTTGCAGCTGCCTGTAGAAGAGGCATTTGGTCTGAGAAACTGTTATTGCTATATTTAGCTCGGGCATGGGTGCAAGGTAAGGATGTCTAGTCAGTTAAGGTAGATCTTGCCATGATTAGTATATTTGCATGTGTGCTGGGGTTACAGGATTTCACGAAATCCTGGACAATGGCTCATATGTTGAAGGGATTGGATAGAGATACAGGAATTAGAGAGGAAAGACAATGGCGGATGACAAGACAGATTCTTAAGTTATTGTTGTGGGGATTTGAACAAATGAGTGGTGACACAAAAGATTATAATTTGTTGGTGACATTGTTGCTATAGATGTATCATGGAGTGCTTAGGATGTCAGAGATATTAGGGCCGTTGGTCTGGTGGGTTGTGATGGTATTTTCTGCATCGGTAGAGATCTGGTTATGTAGACCTAAGATAGATCAGATGGGGGTGCACATGCAGATGATTCTCGAAAAGGACAGAAATTAGTTATTGTGTCTGATGGGTTGGACGAGGAGGTTGAAGTGGACACATGCAGGGAATCCTCAGGATTTGTTTTTTAGGTCAAAAGGGGGTAAGGTGGTAAAGGGAAATCAGTTTGTCTGCATGATGAGAAGGGCTTTTCAGTATCTTGGTTTTCCAGGACAGTGGTTTTCAACTACCTCTTTTTGCATTGGAAGGGCTTCTGATTTGGCGAGAGAAAGTAGGTTAGTGGAGGTTAAGAGGGTAGATCACTGGTCTTCAAAAGCCTTTTTGTCTTATCTCATTCCCTCCAGTAGAGCTCTTTTGAGTGTGTACCTTTAACCCCTAGTGGGCGTGGCTTCAGCATTTAAAAATTTAAGTTATCACCTTACATTTTTAACAAATACCCATTGACAGAGGTCATATATCAATACAACTGTGTTTGCTATCATGTATGCTTCAAGATAAAATTTTCCAATACCTTGTATGTAACATGGTTTTGGAATTATTAATGCAAATATGAACAGGCAATATTTGACGCCTAGAGGAGCAGTAGGGTGTAACTGCAGAAACGCCTGGAGACGTCACTCAGCTGTAATGAAGATAATTGGCTGATGGGGGTCATTGTTACAAAAGTTAATTAATTAATTAATTTATGTTTATTTTTATTTTTTTGAATTTTTTTTTTAGGTAAAGAGATTGTCATTCTGGGTCATTCCTATGTTAATTGGGTAATGAAGTGGGCTGCAGTTAGGCTGAATGCCAGTAAGCTGGGTTTACATCATTTTAAGTGGAGAGTCAAATGTCATGGAATCAGAGGCCTCAGATGACATCAACTCGTGGAGGAGTTTGCAGATGTACAGTCATGGAATGGGAGTCTGTGAGTTTTAGTGGTTCATTTGGCAGGTAATGATTTAGGAGTAGTTCCAAAGTGGCAGTTGGTGTATAGGATGTTAGAGGATTTGGCTACCTTAAAGAGGGCATTTCCGGGTATGTGTATTGTGTAATCTGAAATAGTGCCATGTTGATTTTGGAGGAATGCAGGCAGTTTTATGGGAATAGAGCAGGCCCATTGGTTTGTTACTTTTAGATTGTCTAGGCATTTAGAGAATTTGGGTATTCATATGATAGAACCTAGGAAGTTTGATGACAGGGACCTAGTTTGGTTTAGAGAGGATGGTGTGCGGCTGAGCGAGTTTGGACTGGATTTTTTTAATATACACCTGGCTTTTTTGTTGGAAGGTTTGGTACATGTATTGCAGTAAGTGAGGGGTAACAGTCTGTGTCAGGCTGGTAGGCAGAGAAAAGGGGCAGGATTGTCCCTCTTGTGTTCCCCCTCTGGTGCTGGGTGTTAGATTTAAAGATGTTGATTCGGTATGGAAGTGAGCAGTGGTAGCTGCTTTGATAAGTGAGAGTAAGTGAGCAGTTGTGGCAACATTGTTTATTTTGGTCAGGGTGAGTGGGATACACCACGCTGGTAAATTGTTACATGAATGTTCATTTTGTGGCCTGTAAATTTAAGAATGCTGTTCAATAAAGCTGTGATTATGAAAGTTTTAATAAAGATTACCAAATGCTGTTTTGGTGTGGTGTGTGTCATTGAAGGAAATGGGGGACAAATAGTTGTTCTCCTGAAATTTGTTTCACATATTAATGGATTATGGTAGATGGCTAGCTAACATTTAAAACATCACAGCATAACGTACATAAATACATATATGCATATTGAATGCCTCCTAACCAATGGCTAATTATTGAGCTTTATTAGAACAGACTAGCAGAGTTCTCTGAAGAGAATTCATTAGTTACATTAAGTACACTCTTTTAACCACCTAAGAGATGGCTATACACATGGATATTACCAAATGGTCCGCAATGAAATCAGAGCGACTATACACAGACATGGAAGGGTTCTATATAATTAACAAAACAAGACCTGTGGCTCTCTGTGGCAAGATACAATTGATAGAACTTTAAAATATTGTCCAGGAGGTGGAAACAAAACTATTTGAAATAGAAGAAAGATTATGAGGGCAAACGTTTGTCTTAGAAGTGATGAAGAAAAGAAAGAGAGCAAACAGAAATGGAGACAGGATAAAATTTGTCAAACTAAATGCACCATTTCAAAGAATGGCAAGAAGAGATAAAAGGGTGTATTTAAAATGAGCATTGCAGAGAAATGGAATAAGACAGAAGAATGGGAAATACAAGAGATATGTTCAAAAGATTGCTGATTTTAAGGGAAACTTCTAGGTACAAATGGGCATGATAAAAGGCAAAGATAGGAAACTAATGGAAACAACAGACATTAAGAAAGGTGACAGGACTATACAAAAGAGCTCTACAAGAAGGCTACTGATATTACTTACAAACACAGTGCTGCCTTCTCTGTTCTAGAGCCAGACATCCTTGACAGCAATTTTAAATGGGCCGACAGAAAACCTTGCTAATAAGGCTGTATGAAGTGATGAAATTCCAGCTGAATTGTTTAAAATCCTGAAGAATTATGCTTTTATAGTGCTGATGGAATTTGACAGCAAATTTGGAAAACAGATAGTTGCCATTGGATTGGGAAAAGTCAATTTATATTCCTATGTCAAAAAAGGGCAAAGCTAAAGAATTCTCAAATTAACTATAACATACTGAGGTAATCTAGGGATACTAAGTCACATTATTTGCCTCCTGAGGAAACTGTATGCAGAACAAAGAAGGCCAGACATCCTTGAGAGCAATTTTAAATGGGCTGACAGAAAACCTTGCTAATAAGGCTGTATGAAGTGATGAAATTCCAGCTGAATTGTTTACAATCCTGAAGAATTATGCTTTTATAATGTTGAATGGAATATGACAGCAAATTTGGAAAACAGATAGTTGCCATTGGATTGGGAAAAGTCAACTTATATTCCTATGTCAAAAAAGGGCAAAGCTAAAGAATTCTCAAATTAACTATAACATACTGAGGTAATCTAGGGATACTAAGTCACATTATTTGCCTCCTGAGGAAACTGTATGCAGAACAAAGAAGCAACCATTAATACTGAACACTGAATAAGTAAATTGTCTGTGGTGGTGGTGCTGCAGTAGCGTTGTCGCCTCACAGTAAGAAGCTGTCCGGTTCGACTCTCAGTTAGAGCGTCTTCTGCATGGAGACATGTGTAAATGGGCATACCTTTGTTGAAGGTTGTCTGTCAGGGCTGGCAACTCGGTACGTAAAAATCAACTGCCAATCATTAGCAAACCGGAGTTCCGCTGTGGCGACCCCTAACCGGGAAAAGCCAAAAGTCACAACAACAACAACTGAATAAGTAAATCACACAGGATTGGAAAAGGAGAGCAATTATTGTCACCCACAGTTATTCAGTTTATATGCTGACTATATCAAGTGAAATGCTGGGTTAGGTAAATTAGACACTGGAAACAAAACTGGCGGGTGAAATATTAACAAATTTAGGTATGCAGATGGCATCACTCTGGTGCCTGAAATTGTGGAAGAGTTGAAGAGCCTGTTGAAGAAGGTGAAAGTAGAAAATGCAAAAACTGGCTTGTTCCTCAGCATAAAATCTATGTCATATAGTAGTTGTATCAGTTCTTTAAAAGAGATGGAGCAGAAGGGGAGGCAGTGACAGAGTTCATCCCGAGATCAAGGTGCTCTTCTGCTGCTGATTTCTACTGTAAAATTAAAAGGTGTGCTTGTTTTTTGGAAGGAAAGATGTGGCAAAACTGGATAAGATTCCTAAGACTAACAATCATATTGTCAACACAGGCATGTGTAATAAATACTATGTTTTTCTCAGTAATAACAGATGGCTGTGAAAGTTTGACTAAATGTAAGACTATACAGAAAATTGTTATGTCAAATTACGGTGCTGGAGAAAACATTTCAGAAGTCCATGGACTGCAAGACGTTTAAATCAGTGAATCCATAAGGAAATAAACCCAGACTGTTCAGTGAAAAGCCTGATAGAAAATCTAAAATTCAGATACTTTGTCCACATAATGTGAAGATAGGGTTCACTAGGGAAAGCAATGATGCTGGGAACAACTGAAGGCAGAAGAAGAAAGGGAAGACAGAGGCTAAGATGGATTGTTAGCATTACTAAAGCAACAAATATGAATTTGCAACAACTAAAAAAACTTTTTTGGCATACAGACTCAACATGCTAAACCCCTTGAGGTTACAAAGAGTCAGGCTCAACTAAATGTTGAAACAACAATATTACATTGGGTAAGACAGCGATTCAGGTCGTAGCCTGCTATAGGTCCCCAACCATGTCCCAAGACTCACACTCCACATTCCTTCAACTATCCCTCCATTAACTGGGAAAATGACTCATGTACCAATACACTTGCCCAACATTTCCTGGAATTCATTAATTCCAATGCCCTGGACCAGTTCGTTCTTGCCTCCACTAGAGGTAGCAACATCCTTGACCTAGCTCTACACCAATAGTCAACTCCTCCCTGGTTAGATCCGGCCACAAACTAATCATTTTGAAAATCCACATCCCTCCTACCCCTTACCCCCACGCACAAGTAACCACCATAAAAAAACTTATCCAAAGCTAACTTTGGGCTTCTAAAAACAGAGGTGGCTAACTTCACAGCACCCATGCAAAATGGAGAATAGTTGCATGACTGCCGAATCATACACCAATGCACTGTACAAACACGTACACAAATGCATGGATCTCTCCATTCCAAATAGAACCAAGATGCTCTCCTCCAAAAAAAGCAAGCCAATCTGGTGGTCCCCTGTTATAAACAAACTCTACAACAGAAAGAGGAAAGTGATGCAGAATAAGGTGAAGTCCCAAGAGTGGAAAAACTTCCTTATCAGCCTCAACAAAAAATTGAGATCCCTCATCAAATCCTCTAAAGCTAGCTATGAAAACAGAATTACAGCAGATAGTAAAGACAACAACAATGCCTTCTATAGTTATGTAAAGAATCTCCATAACAATACCCAGATTTGCTTTGAGCTACTGCACAATGGTACCTCCTATACCAGGCCAACAGGTATTGCCAATATACTGGTCGACAGAGTCAGTGCCAACTTTACCCCTCTCTCCTCCCAAAGGACTAGTAGATTGCCAGGCACCCAGTATAACTGCTGCACAGGTTAAAACAGCACTGTCCAAGGCCATGAATATAGCTTCTATGGGACCTGACAATATCCCTTGCTGTGTTCTACATGAACTACAGAGTGAACTGGTACCTCACCTGTGTGCCCTGTTCAGTCACAGCCTCACCTCAGGCTTTGTCCCTACTGAATGGTGCACTGCTACAGTCATCCCTCTCCACAAAGTAGAAGTGAGAAAAGGGAAGAAAGAGGTCATTGTCTCCCTCTACTCTTCCCTCATTAGGCCAATCATCGAGTACAATGTCACATTTGGCATGTACCTCACTAGAGACCTGCAACAACTGGAGAGGCCACAAAAATATCTCACAAAGAGGATCCCAGGCCTTAAACACTTGCCCTATATGGACATATTCAAAAACTCCAGCTATTTTCTGTCTCATATCGCCTACTTAGAGGCGATCTCTGTTGGACTTACAAAGCCATATCTGACCCAGCTCTGTTAGAAATGCTACATCTAAAGAAATTGCAATCCCTCCACACCACTCTCACCAGAGACCTCAACCTCATTACCACAATCAACATAACATGCTGGGGGGACAGGTACATAACCTAGAGACTGCCCATGCTATGGAATAGACTTCCCATACATGTCAAGCAGAGTACCTCACTGGCCCTCTTCAAGAGAAATCTTGATGAGTGGATGGGAAATAGAAATTTCAACATGGGGATCACTCCAGTGGCTCTACACGACAGATGCACTGGGAACTAAGGAAGGGTGGCACGATGCCAGGGTAATCCTATGGGCTGGGCTTTTAAAGGCTCCAGGGCCATTAGCTTAGTACACACTTATGAACCTATTAGAATTACATCTCAGGAAGTTATTATAGCTTTGTGTTGCTGTGTAGGACTGAAGTTTAAATTTGAGTCCCTCATGGGCCTCATAGATATAGGGCAGGATTCATGAAGGCTTGCATGGAGTGTAAGAGACGTGTAACACTCCATGCAAGCCTCGCGATCCAGGAACAGCCCTAAACTCCGTGTAAGAGACCAGCTAAAACGTCTCTTACACGGACTGGGCGTGGACATGCTAAATACCTCACTTGCAGCCGAAAGGTATGCAAATGAGGTATATTAGCGATCCATGAAGCAGAAACCAGCCCGTGTAAGAGACGTTTTAGCTGCAGAAATGTACTCAGTTGACAACTGAGTACGTTTCTGCAAATTCCACAATGGAGCCATGTCAGCTCCAAATAAAGGGTGCATATATGTCAGGCAGCATGCCAATGGCCAAATATGTGGCCATTGGCAAGGTAGCCTGATGCAAAAATAATAAAAGTATAATTTTTTTTTTTCAGTGATCGCCGATGTTTAAACCCAGCGCAGCCCCGCGCAAACGGGCTGAGCTGTATAAAACATAAAAATGAAGGTTATAAACCCACAAATGTGGGTTTTATGCAATACATGGATTTACAATGCAGGGACCAGCAGACCAAAAACAACATGGCCACCGTTTAGTGGTTGCTAAGGGGGGAAGCTGAGTCTAAGACATGTAACTAAGCATTAGTAGGCAATCTGATGCAAATGAGTGTTAGGATACTGAATTCCACTGTCACATAGCAAATGAGCACATTCTGAGTAGTGTAAGAGTTACAGAAGGGGGAGGAACAGAGTAGGAGATAGGTGACATCACAGGGGGGAATGGCAGAAAGAAATGCAGTTCATTGGAGGTCAAAGTTACATGACAGATGTCAGACACATATCATGGAAAGAGGAGTGCCACAACATAAGCATGAGAAAGTCAAGAAATGGAAGGTGTACACTGTTGCCTACACCAAAGTTTCTTGCTTGGCGTGCATGCGCACGTGTGAGCGCCATGAAGCGCGAGTAAGACAGTGTGTGCGCGTGTAAGGCAGACTGAGCATGTGGGAGCATGTTGGGAGATGTTTAACACTGTTTGCGCTGGTGTGCGCGCGTGTAGGGCAGGCTGAGCATGTAGGAGGCTGTTGGCAGACTAGTAACACAGTTTGCATGGGTGTGCGTGCGTTTTAACCCGAATAAGTAGATTCTAAACCGTGTAAGCACGTGTGCGCGCGTGTAAGCCACTGTGAGTGTGTTTCTGCTGGTATGCACGCTGCACCCCCTGAGGAAACAGAAAGGAAAAAGGAAGCAACAGAATTAATAGGAAGCTAGCAGGGATAACTGCTGAAGCTAGCAGGTGAAAACAATTAGAAGCAGGCAATTACACAGGCAGAATAGTAGCCCAGCCCAGCACTTAAAACTCTGCAAACAGTAGTGCAGGATGTTTCTCTTAAGAGACACTGCAAGACAGGAGTAAGCTAATAGAAGTGAAAACTGAAAAAGCTTCACTCAGAGCAGAAATGTTAGGGGCTGCCATAGCTGTCATAATGAGACATCGGCGACTTGCTGAGGGTGGTGACAATGCAGATGGTGCCAGACAACCCACAGTGAGGAGACGGAGAAGAGTGTACAGGCCCAGGATCACCTACCACGGGTTACATGAGCTGGAGATAGTAGAGCACTATAGAGTGGACAGAGAGCTCCTGCAGTAAATTGCTGAGCTGTGCAGGCCACACCTCACACACAGAACCAACAGAGAGGAACCCATCCCAGTGGGAACCAAGGTATGTGTTGGCCTAAGAATACTAGCAACAGGTACCTTCCAGAGACCAACTGGCGATATGATGGGGATATCACAGGCATCAGCCTCCAGGGTACTGCACCAGTTCCTGGATGCCATGTCAGCACATGTCGGTGACCATGTGTTTCAGGCCGGGAAGACATGCGGAGCATGACATGATGCACCACCTGCTAGGGGTGGCATGCACCTATCATTCCATGCCCCATGGATACTGGCAAAGGCTGTCAGTTCCCACAGCATGCCCTGAATAGGTAAGTCTCAAAACACAAACCCACCTTCATAGGTACCACAAGAGATAGGAACCTAGATGTAATGCTACCCAATGCCAGAAGTCTAAACAGCAAGATGTGTGCAGTGTAAACGCACACAGTATGGAGAATCTAGATATCAGTCTTGTAATAGAGAACTGGGTCAAGGCTCACATCAGCACCCTAACACTACCAGGTCACACCTCATACTGTGCTGTACAGCTGCAAAACATGGAACAAGCTACAAAAGGAGGGCGACTAGCAATAAATGTCAAGGATAACCACACCCCCATGTTGGTACCACAACAAGAAGCAGCATGGATTAGCCATGGTCAAATACCAATGGCTAAAACTGCCTCCCAGTATATAGCCTGCTGCAGACTACTGTCCTAATACCAGGAACTGCACCTGACCTATGTTGGAATACATGAATATATCAAGTCCCCAAAACAACATTATATTGCTTGAGTGAAAATACACAGACATACACCAGGAGCATTATACTAGCACCAACACAGTTGGAGAAAAGTTCCCAGAATCCATAAACAAAAATGCCCAGGAACAACGTACCACTCCCACAAAAGGGGTAAGCATACTGGATGTGATAATCAGCAACATGTGTACTGGATGGCAAGATGAGAAGTGTATCCTTCACTGGTAAGACCAGACCATAGAGTAATCACACTGAATATACACATCCCGACCCCAGTCCCTGGCCAAAATACCACAGTGAAAAACATGTGTAAAGCATAGGTTGCAGCCCTCCAAACTGATGTTGAATCCATGAAAGGCCCTGTGCAAGTGCAGAATATGGGACACACCGCAGAACATGTTATACAGGCATTCCATGAACACAGCCAGGAATGCTTGGAGTATGCAATCACAAATAACAACAACACACAATGCCATACACGCAGGCATCTGGCATGCTGGACTCCAGCCATTACCAAACCATGCAAGAGAATGAGGAAGCTACCACATGATAGAGCAAACATAAAAAGGGAAGTAATCACTGACCAGTAGTATGGCAATAACATATGTCCACACATACAATCCACTAAGTCCAGCCACAAAAAGTAGAATCTGTGAATCCAGAGGCAATGTGACATCTGTCCCAAGTACAGAGACAACCACAACTCCCCCCAATAAATACAAATATATGTGATAGATGCAACCATGTATCCAAACCAGAGGTTGAGCTCCCCCAACTCAGTACTGTCAAAACTAGTCAGGAGGAGAAGGTAACCACATACACCACAAACCCAGTCCCACATAGACCTACCACAATTGTAAACCAAACACATAAACACAGAAAAATATTCCTGGAGGCCTTAATTACAAACACACCACACCAACAGAAGCCTTCAAAGCAGATCACAAGCAACCACAACCTCCAAACATAGCACATGCAACGAATAGTACACAAAGCTGGTGTGCCAAACAGTCACAGGCCAGAAGGAGAAACAACATGCCTGATACAGTTGTAATAGGTGTCTGTATAGGCAGACACACTGCTGTCACACTCACCAGACTGAACAAGGGAAAGGGTAGAGTAAGCTGCCTGTAGGCTGCCACAAAATGCCACATAACACAAGTACGCAGGTCACCCCAAAGCAAGCAGAAATATGATGCACTCAATGTCCATGCTGGTGTGAATGACCTGAGATGTACCTCCCTGGTCTACATGAAAAAAGACATGGATGATCTCTCTGAGTATGTACCCCAGGCCGGTATGACACTGGTTGTGTGCAGCATCCAACCCTCACCAAGAATGATGCCACAGTACAAACACAGAATGATCATGTTTAACAGCTGGCACAGTTACAGCTGTCAGTCCAAGAGGGTCTAATGTCTGTCTGCTTGAGATGTCAAGCATGACAAGCCATGCTGCTGTTCCAGGGATGGCTTGCACCTGTTACCCCTGTGCGTCTGGATACTGGATAAGGCCTTTGCCACCTCCATAGAGCCGTATGTAGGCAAGGCCAAAAAGACTACCCACCACCCTAGAAAACATAAGTGGTAGGAAACATAAGGGTAATGCTGACCAATGCCAGATGTGTAAACTGCAATATGCATGCCCCCGAGGCACATTATTGAGAACATCGATGTCTGTGCAGTGACAGAGGCCTGCTGCAAGCCTAGTGATAGCACACCAGCACTACCAGGTTATACCACATATCATGTGTTATGGCCCCAACACCTAGTCCAAAACATCAAAGGAGGGGGAGTATCCATATGCAGCACAGACACCCATATGGCCAGGTAACTGACAATGCACAAAGCAGCGGAGACCACCCATGTGCACCTAAGTGTAGTCCAAACTGCTGTACAGTCTGTAGCATGCGACAGACCACACTCTCACACACAAGAACTCCACCCAGACATCCTGAAGACACTGGACAGTATGAATGTCCCACCAAATACTATACAAGGTACACACAAATTACCACATAGGTGGCAAACCATTATGTATGCAATGAGTAATCAGGGACCTAGGGACACAAGTCAACAGTAATCTGTCATGTGACACTCACAATGCCAATGTGGCAAGGAAGATTGTCGATATTGGACACCGTATCATGAAAGGATTCACATCTACATCAACAGAGGTCATTGTGCCACTGTACTGTTCCCTTATCAGACCCATAATCTAATACAATGACTCATATGGGATGTACCGTACATGACACCTACAGCAGTTCGGAAGACCTCATAGTTACCCCACCAAGAGGATAAAAGGTGTGAAATATATGTCATATGCTGCCTGGCTGTAGACATCCCAGCTGAATGCAGTCACAGACTGCCTACACAGAGGCATTGTATGTCTGTTGTACAAGGCAATGTCCAACACAGGAGTAATGGACATGCTCCACCACAGGAAATCAAAGCCATTGGAGCTGCGAGAGTGGCAGATGTCAGCCTCAACACATAATGAAATAAGATGTGCTGGAGGGACAGATACATAACCCAGAGGCTCCCCACACCCAGAAACAGGATCCCAATCCATGTTAGGCAGAGCCCCTCACTGACACCCCTCAACAGGAATATTGTCAAGTGGATGGATGATCGTACATGTATACTGGGGGACTTCACTGTGTCACGACAAGACAGAGGCACAGTAAAGAAATTCATAAATGGCCATAATAGAAACATAGCAAGGGGTGGTGAAAGACACATACACTCTGGCTAGGCTTACTAATGCCCTAGGGTGGATAGCCTAGTATGAACCCATGAACCTATGAAGATACAAATTGTACAGGACACTAAGGATAATCACAAGGCTTACCTAACTGATGGTAGGAACCATGTTGGGCATCCACAGATATGCTCCAATCACACAGATATTACAAACAACATACCAAACACACACACATATTGCTAACATACAACCTGACAGGTGCAGTGCAACCACCCCCCCCCAGAGTGCAAAATATCTATCCCAACAGACTGCTTGTCCCCTGACATTGCAGATGCTGAGGTAACAGCCATCATCTGCAAAGCAAAACACACAGCAGCAAAGGTATGTGATGGTGTCCTGGGCTGAGGCCAACATGGACTCCAAGAATAATGGAATGCCAAATCACACTACTGCCCAATGTCAGCCTTACCACAGGATATGTACCCAAAGAGCAGTGTACAACAACAGTGGTCCTTCACAACAAAGGTGTTGCCTGAATGGATACTGCAAACTACCACCCCAGGATCCTGACAAGCTTGGTCTGCACAGGTATGGAAAGGATCAGTATGTACCGCAGACAGAAGGGCTATTGTGCACCTACTGATACTGGACCCTACACAGTGTGGCTGTTGTAACTGCAGATCCTGCCCCTAAACATGTCTGACCCATTTGAAGCAGTCATTAAGGTCATTGATGAGGGCAATGTGGTCCACACAGCATGCTTCTAGACAATACCGTATGAGTTCAGTATGGATATATTCACCAGCTTAAATATATACCCCTAGGTCAGTAGAGGGGTTGCAAACCAGACCAAGGACAGAACTGACATGGTCAGACATGCCGCATCCATGTCAGACTACAAAGCAGATGTGAGTGGCATCCCACAAGGCCTGGTCTTGGGCCCCCCCCCGTTCTGTATATATGTCCCATAGGTATAGGCCAACATGGCAGGACTGTGACTGAACATGTATGCAGAGGAGTACAAACAGCCCACCATATCCGACCCCTAGCTGACACAAGCAACCCAAAAAAGGGCCACATACAAACAGACAACTGGAGCCATAGCCATGTCAGCAAGCGAATTTCAAAACTGTGTATAGACAACCACTGTGGATATACAGTAAGTGCCCACAAATTACCACACAGGTGTTAACGCATGATGTACCTAACATGTAATGAGAGACCTGGGTACAAAAGGTGATAGATATCCTGCACTGGACAAACATGTGGCTGTAGTGTTTGCAGAAACATATACTATATACCCACCCAAACATGAAGGTTGGCAGATGTAGATAAGGGGATGTCACTGTGGCTCTGCAGTCATCCTCCATCAGCATCACAATTGACTACAATAGCCCCTGTGGGATATACCTCAGCAGACACCTCCATCAACTGTAAAGTCCACAACAGTACCCCACCAGGAGTAGCAAAGAGCATGAACAGATGCCATGTGTTGCCTGAGTAAACAAACTGCAGCCCCACACACTGCCATACTGCCCAGCTACAGGCAAGCTGTGCCTGATGTATGAAGCCATGTCCAACCTGGAATCAATGAACATGCTGCACCTTGTACAATCTGAATGGCAGTGAGCTATGCACATGAGAGACCTGAATCCCAGCACTGACATACATAGGACAAGCTGTACAGAATGATCCATAACACAGAAGGCATCCCCACTCTTCAGTAAACTCCCGGTACAGGTCAGCCAGATAGTCACTTATTGACACCCCTCAAGAGGAATCCTGATGAGTGGATGGGAGATGGTAGGCTAACCCTGGGTATCACTGTTATGTCAGAGGTAGACAGAGGCACAGTATACTAACCATGACATATGTCATGGCAAACTCCAGTTACAATGTGTGTTGAAGGACAAACACACCCTGTGACTAGCATCAGAAATGGCCTAGGGAACATCGCTAGTGTTTGCCAATGTCCACCCATGTTGTGGAATACAGTACCAATGTTGGACGAGCCTGGTGTAGGTAGTCCATATCTGAACATAATGCAACATGGTCATATGTGCACAACTGGCCCCTACACAGTTTGTTGTGCTCACTATGAAGATGTCAAGCAGTCATAGGACTAAAGCCCAGGATACTGTCCACCACAGTGAAAGTACTGAACCAGTACACTATACGGTACTACAGTGTTAGGTCATTATGAAAGTATGTTGAGAACTGTCTGCAAAGTATCCCATGCAATCCCTGCAGGCACAGTATAATCCCTGTTGTGGCAGACATGAAGCAGTTGGCCAGTTAGTACACAACATGACACCCAACACACAACCATAAATGTGAGATATTGCTGAAGTTCACACACACCCAAATATGTGGTGGACTTCAGAGTGCAACATATGGAAAGCTCACACTGGGCATGCTTGCCCACTTTGATAAATGAGGCATATGTCAGACAACATGCCATGAAAAGGCTGAACTGGGCATGCTCACACACTTAGGCCATATCTCCGTTTAGCAGTTGGCCATACATATCTGGTATTTGTACGTGTCAGTCCAGGAACCAACCACAACACAGCAATCTGCCCAGTGCACACAGTAAATGACTACAGAGACATAAGTGATATAGTGGATCGCCGTCATATGCAAACATCTTCCACAGATACACAAGTTGGTCATAGGAACAGGGAATGCTATGGCAATAAAGACCTGCAAACAGTAGAACAGCACAACAATTATTGTGCATCCGACAATTGAACATATGGGTGTAGAGGTCAATACTAGGCTTGTTGCCCTAGGGAATGACAGCTCAGCCAGAGTGTGCTTGGCATCTGCATCCCCAGTACAGTAGGCTACTGTGCCACTGTAAAGTAGGTCACATAATGCAACATGTGAGGCTAGTGAGCTGTGCCTCTGTCAAGCAGGGGCACCGTGGAGGTCCCAGGGATTGAATGTGCTAAGCCACAGCCATGTTGTCGGTGTGTGCTGGAAAAGGGTTGCTGAGGATCTCTAACAGTAAGTGTCTGTCAATAACAGACTGAGGGGAGCCCTATCTGCATTGCCTGGACAATTCCACTGTCAACACTGTGTTGTAATGATAATGTGTGAATGAAGTGCCGTGCCGGAACTGTTCACAGATGTCCTCCCTCTGTGGGCTACAGCTCTGCAATGTATTAGCTCACTCTGTCTGTTGCACAGCTCATATATGGCTGGTGTACACCTGACAGGTGTCTTGTTGTGGAGCAGTCATGGGTATATGTGGGATAGCATGATCAATGCAAACCATACACATGCTCATAGAATGCAATTGTCAAGGATTATGCTGAGTGGCCAGTATAGTCCCCCAGCATGGGTCCTCTGAAGTCGTCCACCCCAGTCTTCACAAGTGTAGAGTCTGCTTGTGCTAAATACAGTTTGTGTGCAGTGACAACCTTGCCTGGGGGTGGAGATGGGATATGGATGTCCAGGGAAAGGTGGGTATGGTCAGATATCAACAATGGTGGTCTACCTCTGGTGTGGAACAGTGAGTACCCATGTTGTAGATGGACAGGTGCAATATGTATTCCCCCATGTAGCTGTGGTGTGTGGTTCTGCCATAGCACATGGACCCACAAATTGTAGTGGCTGTAGGGTAAAGTGGTAGAGGCCTGAGTAGTTCTCACACACAATATGCCTGTACCTGATGTTAACAACTGGAATGGTGTATGTGAACACCTGCATATGTGGGTGTGGTGTTCTGGACTGGTTGTGTTGTGTGTTACAGGTCTTGTGGTCACAAAGCATGGTATAGAACATAACCTGCCAGTGCGATGTACATATCTGACCCTGATGTAGGTGGCTGCAAATGCATATATATGCTATCCCCCACCTGACAGGTAGTACTACATGTACATACCTCTGTAGAAATAAAGATGTCAGCACCCTATAAATACTGCAGGTGCAGAACAGATGCCCAGTAATTCGGATAGTGCACTCTGCTAATGCGTCTCCCTCAAGTGTCATAATATAGTTAGGTAGGGGTTAGAATCCTGCAAATGCTCAGTGTGTTTGTATGTGTGTCTGTGTGGGTGGGTGAGTGGGGCTTGTGTGTGTGAAAGTCTGTGAGAGGGAAATGTCCTTTTGGCAACTGGGAAAACACACTACAGGATGCACATTCCCCTTTCTAAACACTGATGATGTCAGCGCCCTATAAGTACAGCAGGAGAAGGGAAACCTCCCAGTAATGTGAATAGCGTGCTCTGCTAATGCATCTGTCTCGAGTGTCATAACATAGTTAGGTAGGGGTTTGAATCCTGTAAATGCTCAATTTTTCCTTTACATTTGTGCATTTGGAAGCTGTTAGGAATGGGATTGCTGACAGTTTGTCTTGTTTTCAGTTTTCTAGGTTCTGTCAGTTCGCCCTGGAGGAAGTGGGCAAACCAGTGGTGTTCAAGATGAAGTGTGGCAGATTGGATTGAAGTAACCAGATGGTCAGTGCGGCAGTCTTGGGCAGTTTCTACAAGGAAGGTGTATGGTAGGGCTTTACATGATTTTGACAAATTTGTTTTGCAGCTGCCTGTAGAAGAGGCATTTGGTCTGAGAAACTGTTATTGCTATATTTAGCTCGGGCATGGGTGCAAGGTAAGGATGTCTAGTCAGTTAAGGTAGATCTTGCCATGATTAGTATATTTGCATGTGTGCTGGGGTTACATGATTTCACAAAATCCTGGACAATGGCTCATATGTTGAAGGGATTGGATAGAGATGCAGGAATTAGAGAGGAAAGACAATGGCGGATGACAAGACAGATTCTTAAGTTATTGTTGTGGGGATTTGAACAAATGAGTGGTGACACAAAAGATTATAATTTGTTGGTGACATTGTTGCTATAGATGTATCATGGAGTGCTTAGGATGTCAGAGATATTAGGGCCGTTGGTCTGGTGGGTTGTGATGGTATTTTCTGCATCGGTAGAGATCTGGTTATGTAGACCTAAGATAGATCAGATGGGGGTGCACATGCAGATGATTCTCGAAAAGGACAGAAATTAGTTATTGTGTCTGATGGATTGGACGAGGAGGTTGAAGTGGACACATGCAGGGAATCCTCAGGATTTGTTTTTTAGGTCAAAAGGGGGTAAGGTGGTAAAGGGAAATCAGTTTGTCTGCATGATGAGAAGGGCTTTTCAGTATCTTGGTTTTCCAGGACAGTGGTTTTCAACTACCTCTTTTTGCATTGGAAGGGCTTCTGATTTGGCGAGAGAAAGTAGGTTAGTGGAGGTTAAGAGGGTAGATCACTGGTCTTCAAAAGCCTTTTTGTCTTATCTCATTCCCTCCAGTAGAGCTCTTTTGAGTGTGTACCTTTAACCCCTAGTGGGCGTGGCTTCAGCATTTAAAAATTTAAGTTATCACCTTACATTTTTAACAAATACCCATTGACAGAGGTCATATATCAATACAACTGTGTTTGCTATCATGTATGCTTCAAGATAAAATTTTCCAATACCTTGTATGTAACATGGTTTTGGAATTATTAATGCAAATATGAACAAGCAATATTTGACGCCTAGAGGAGCAGTAGGGTGTAACTGCAGAAATGCCTGGAGACGTCACTCGGCTGTAATGAAGATAATTGGCTGATGGGAGTCATTGTTACAAAAGTTAATTAATTAATTTATGTTTATTTTTATTTTTTTGAATTTTTTTTTTTAGGTAAAGAGATTGTCATTCTGGGTCATTCCTATGTTAATTGGGTAATGAAGTGGGCTGCAGTTAGGCTGAATGCCAGTAAGCTGGGTTTACATCATTTTAAGTGGAGAGTCAAATGTCATGGAATCAGAGGCCTCAGACGACATCAACTCGTAGAGGAGTTTGCAGATGTACAGTCATGGAATGGGAGTCTGTGAGTTTTAGTGGTTCATTTGGCAGGTAATGATTTAGGAGTAGTTCCAAAGTGGCAGTTGGTGTATAGGATGTTAGAGGATTTGGCTACCTTAAAGAGGGCATTTCCGGGTATGTGTATTGTGTAATCTGAAATAGTGCCATGTTGATTTTGGAGGAATGCAGGCAGTTTTATGGGAATAGAGCAGGCCCATTGGTTTGTTACTTTTAGATTGTCTAGGCATTTAGAGAATTTGGGTGTTCATATGATAGAACCTAGGAAGTTTGATGACAGGGACCTAATTTGGTTTAGAGAGGATGGTGTGCGGCTGAGCAAGTTTGGACTGGATTTTTTTAATATACACCTGGCTTTTTTGTTGGAAGGTTTGGTACATGTATTGCAGTAAGTGAGGGGTAACAGTCTGTGTCAGGCTGGTAGGCAGAGAAAAGGGGCAGGATTGTCCCTCTTGTGTTCCCCCTCTGGTGCTGGGTGTTAGATTTAAAGATGTTGATTCGGTATGGAAGTGAGCAGTGGTAGCTGCTTTGATAAGTGAGAGTAAGTGAGCAGTTGTGGCAACATTGTTTATTTTGGTCAGGGTGAGTGGGATACACCACGCTGGTAAATTGTTACATGAATGTTCATTTTGTGGCCTGTAAATTTAAGAATGCTGTTCAATAAAGCTGTGATTATAAAAGTTTTAATAAAGATTACCAAATGCTGTTTTGGTGTGGTGTGTGTCATTGAAGGAAATGGGGGACAAATAGTTGTTCTCCTGAAATTTGTTTCACATATTAATGGATTATGGTAGATGGCTAGCTAACATTTAAAACATCACAGCATAACATATAAATACATATATGCATATTGAATGCCTCCTAACCAATGGCTAATTATTGAGCTTTATTAGAACAGACTAGCAGAGTTCTCTGAAGAGAATTCATTAGTTACATTAAGTACACTCTTTTAACCACCTAAGAGATGGCTATACACATGGATATTACCAAATGGTCCGCAATGAAATCAGAGCGACTATACACAGACATGGAAGGGTTCTATATAATTAACAAAACAAGACCTGTGGCTCTCTGTGGCAAGATACAATTGATAGAACTTTAAAATATTGTCCAGGAGGTGGAAACAAAACTATTTGAAATAGAAGAAAGATTATGAGGGCAAACGTTTGTCTTATAAGTGATGAAGAAAAGAAAGAGAGCAAACAGAAATGGAGAGAGGATAACATTTGTCAAACTAAATGCACCATTTCAAAGAATGGCAAGAAGAGATAAAAGGGTGTATTTAAAATGAGCATTGCAGAGAAATGGAATAAGACAGAAGAATGGGAAATACAAGAGATATGTTCAAAAGATTGCTGATTTTAAGGGAAACTTCTAGGTACAAATGGGCATGATAAAAGGCAAAGATAGGAGGAAACTAATGGAAACAACAGACATTAAGAAAGGTGACAGGACTATACAAAAGAGCTCTACAAGAAGGCTACTGATATTACTTACAAACACAGTGCTGCCTTCTCTGTTCTAGAGCCAGACATCCTTGACAGCAATTTTAAATGGGCCGACAGAAAACCTTGCTAATAAGGCTGTATGAAGTGATGAAATTCCAGCTGAATTGTTTAAAATCCTGAAGAAATATGCTTTTATAGTGCTGAATGGAATTTGACAGCAAATTTGGAAAACAGATAGTTGCCATTGGATTGGGAAAAGTCAATTTATATTCCTATGTCAAAAAAGGGCAATGCTAAAGAATTCTCAAATTAACTTTAACATACTGAGGTAATCTAGGGATACTAAGTCACATTATTTGCCTCCTGAGGAAACTGTATGCAGAACAAAGAAGCAACCATTAATACTGAACACTGAATAAGTAAATCGTCCGTGGTGGTGGTGCTGCAGTAGCGTTGTCGCCTCACAGTAAGAAGCTGTCCGGTTCGACTCTCAGTTAGAGCGTCTTCTGCGTGGAGACATGTGTAAATGGGCATACCTTTGTTGAAGGTTGTCTGTCAGGGCTGGCAACTCGGTACGTAAAAATCAACTGCCAATCATTAGCAAACCGGAGTTCCGCTGTGGCGACCCCTAACCGGGAAAAGCCAAAAGTCACAACAACAACAACAACTGAATAAGTAAATCACACAGGATTGGAAAAGGAGAGCAATTATTGTCACCCGCAGTTATTCAGTTTATATGCTGAATATATCAAGTGAAATGCTGGGTTAGGTAAATCAGACACTGGAAACAAAACTGGCGGGTGAAATATTAACAAATTTAGGTATGCAGATGGCATCACTCTGGTGCCTGAAACTGTGGAAGAGTTGAAGAGCCTGTTGAAGAAGGTGAAAGTAGAAAATGCAAAAACTGGCTTGTTCCTCAACATAAAATCTATGTCATATAGTAGTTGTATCAGTTCTTTAAAAGAGATGGAGCAGAAGGGGAGGCAGTGACAGAGTTCATCCTGAGATCAAGGTGCTCTTCTGCTGCTGATTTCTACTGTAAAATTAAAAGGTGTGCTTGTTTTTTGGAAGGAAAGATGTGGCAAAACTGGATAAGATTCCTAAGACTAACAATCATATTGTCAACACAGGCGTGTGTAATAAATACTATGTTTTTCTCAGTAATAACAGATGGGTGTGAAAGTTTGACTAAATGTAAGACTATACAGAAAATTGTTATGTTAAATTACGGTGCTGGAGAAAACATTTCAGAAGTCCGTGGACTGCAAGAAGTTTAAATCAGTGAATCCATAAGGAAATAAACCCAGACTGTTCAGTGAAAAGCCTGATAGAAAATCTAAAATTCAGATAATTTGTCCACATAATGTGAAGATAGGGTTCACTAGGGAAAGCAATGATGCTGGGAACAACTGAAGGTAGAAGAAGAAAGGGAAGACAGAGGCTAAGATGGATTGTTAGCATTACTAAAGCAACAAATATGAATTTGCAACAACTAAAAAAACTTTTTTGGCATACAGACTCAACATGCTAAACCCCTTGAGGTTACAAAGAGTCAGGCTCAACTAAATGTTGAAACAACAATATTACACTGGATAAGACAGCGATTCAGGTCGTAGCCTGCTATAGGTCCCCAACCATGTCCCAAGACTCGCACTCCACATTCCTTCAACTATCCCTCCATTAACTGGGAAAATTACTCATGTACCAATACACTTGCCCAACATTTCCTGGAATTCATTAATTCCAATGCCCTGGACCAGTTCATTCTTGCCTCCACTAGAGGTAGCAACATCCTTGACCTAGCTCTACACCAATAGTCAACTCCTCCCTGGTTAGATCCGACCACAAACTAATCATTTTGAAAATCCACATCCCTCCTACCCCTTACCCCCATGCACAAGTAACCACCATAAAAAACTTATCCAAAGCTAACTTTGGGCTTCTAAAAACAGAGGTGGCTACCTTCACAGCACCCATGCAAAATGGAGAATAGTTGCATGACTGCCGAATCATACACCAATGCACTGTACAAACACGTACACAAATGCATGGATCTCTCCATTCCCAATAGAACCAAGATGCTCTCCTCCAAAAAAAGCAAGCCAATCTGGTGGTCCCCTGTTATAAACAAACTATACAACAGAAAGAGGAAACTGATGCAGAATAAGGTGAAGTCCCAAGCCTGGAAAAACTTCCTTATCAGCCTCAACAAAAAATTGAGATCCCTCATCAAATCCTCTAAAGCTAGCTATGAAAACAGAATTACAGCAGATAGTAAAGACAACAACAATGCCTTCTATAGTTATGTAAAGAATCTCCATAACAATACCCAGATTTGCTTTGAGCTACTGCACAATGGTACCTCCTATACCAGGCCAACAGGTATTGCCAATATACTGGTCGACAGAGTCAGTGCCAACTTTACCCCTCTCTCCTCCCAAAGGACTAGTAGATTGCCAGGCACCCAGTATAACTGCTGCACAGGTTAAAACAGCACTGTCCAAGGCCATGAATATAGCTTCTATGGGACCTGACAATATCCCTTGCTGTGTTCTACATGAACTACAGAGTGAACTGGTACCTCACCTGTGTGCCCTGTTCAATCACAGCCTCACCTCAGGCTTTGTCCCTACTGAATGGTGCACTGCTACAGTCATCCCTCTCCACAACGTACAAGTGAGAAAAGGGAAGAAAGAGGTCATTGTCTCCCTCTACTCTTCCCTCATTAGGCCAATCATCGAGTACAATGTCACATTTGGCATGTACCTCACTAGAGACCTGCAACAACTGGAGAGGCCACAAAAATATCTCACAAAGAGGATCCCAGGCCTTAAACACTTGTCCTATATGGACATATTCAAAAACTCCAGCTATTTTCTGTCTCATATCGCCTACTTAGAGGAGATCTCTGTTGGACTTACAAAGCCATATCTGACCCAGCTCTGTTAGAAATGCTACATCTAAAGAAATTGCAATCCCTCCACACCACACTCACCAGAGACCTCAACCTCATTACCACAATCAACATAACATGCTGGGGGGACAGGTACATAACCTAGAGACTGCCCATGCTATGGAATAGACTTCCCGTACATGTCAAGCAGAGTACCTCACTGGCCCTCTTCAAGAGAAATCTTGATGAGTGGATGGGAAATAGAAATTTCAACATGGGGATCACTCCAGTGGCTCTACATGACAGAGGCACTGGGAACTAAGGAAGGGTGGCATGATGCCAGGGTAATCCTATGGGCTGGGCTTTTAAAGGCTCCAGGGCCATTAGCCTAGTACACACTTATGAACCTATTAGAATTACATCTCAGGAAGTTATTATAGCTTTGTGTTGCTGTGTAGGACTGAAGTTTAAATTTGAGTCCCTCATGGGCCTCATAGATATAGGGCAGGATTCATGAAGGCTTGCACGGAGTGTAAGAGACGTGTAACACTCCATGCAAGCCTCACGATCCAGGAACAGCCCTAAACTCCGTGTAAGAGACCAGCTAAAATGTCTCTTACACGGACTGGGCGTGGACATGCTAAATACCTCACTTGCAGCCGAAAGGTATGCAAATGAGGTATATTAGCAATCCATGAAGCAGAAACCAGCCCGTGTAAGAGACGTTTTAGCTGCAGAAATGTACTCAGTTGACAACTGAGTATGTTTCTGCAAATTCCACAATGGAGCCATGTCAGCTCCAAATAAAGGGTGCATATATGTCAGGCAGCATGCCAATGGCCAAATATGTGGCCATTGGCAAGGTAACCCGATGCAAAAATAATAAAAGTATAATTTTTTTTTTGGTGATCGCCGATGTTTAAACCCAGCGCAGCCCCGCGCAAATGGGCTGAGCTGTATAAAACATAAAAATGAAGGTTATAAAACCACAAATGTGGGTTTTATGCAATACATGGATTTACAATGCAGGGACCAGCAGACCAAAAACAACATGGCCACCGTTTAGTGGTTGCTAAGGGGGGAAGCTGAGTCTAAGACATGTAACTAAGCATTAGTAGGCAATCTGATGCAAATGAGTGTTAGGATACTGAATTCCACTGTCACATAGCAAATGAGCACATTCTGAGTAGTGTAAGAGTTACAGAAGGGGAGGAACAGAGTAGGAGATAGGTGACATCACAGGGGGGAATGGCAGAAAGAAATGCAGTTCATTGGAGGTCAAAGTTACATGACAGATGTCAGACACAATTCATGGAAAGAGGAGTGCCACGACATAAGCATGGTAAAGTCAAGAAATGGAAGGTGTACACTGTTGCCTACACCAAAGTTTCTTGCTTGGAGTGCATGCGCATGTGTGAGCACCATGAAGCGCGAGTAAGACGGTGTGCGCGCGTGTAAGGCAGACTGAGCATGTGGGAGCGTGTTGGGAGATGTTTAACACTGTTTGCGCTGGTTTGCACGCGTGTAGGGCAGGCTGAGCATGTAGGAGGCTGTTGGCAGACTAGTAACACAGTTTGCACGGGTGTGCGTGCGTTTTAACCCGAATAAGTAGATTCTGAACCGTGTAAGCACGTGTGCACGCGTGTAAGCCACTGTGAGTGTGTTTCTGCTGGTATGCACGCTGCACCCCCTGAGGAAACAGAAAGGAAAAAGGAAGCAACAGAATTAATAGGAAGCTAGCAGGTGAAAACAATTAGAAGCAGGCAATTACACAGGCAGAATAGTAGCCCAGCCCAGCACTTAAAACTCTGCAAACAGTAGTGCAGGATGTTTCTCTTAAGAGACACTGCAAGACAGGAGTAAGCTAATAGAAGTGAAAACTGAAAAAGCTTCACTCAGAGCAGAAATGTTAGGGGCTGCCATAGCTGTCATAATGAGACATCGGTGACTTGCTGAGGGTGGTGACAATGCAGATGGTGCCAGACAACCCACAGTGAGGAGACGGAGAAGAGTGTACAGGCCCAGGATCACCTACAACGGGTTACATGAGCTGGAGATAGTAGAGCGCTATAGAGTGGACAGAGAGCTCCTGCAGTAAATTGCTGAGCTGTGCAGGCCACATCTCACACACAGAACCAACAGAGGGGAACCCATCCCAGTGGAAACCAAGGTATGTGTTGGCCTAAGAATACTAGCAACAGGTACCTTCCAGAGACCAACTGGCAATATGATGTGGATATCACAGGCATCAGCCTCCAGGGTACTGCACCAGTTCCTGGATGCCATGTCAGCACATGTCGGTGATCATGTATATTTCCCAAATGCCTGTGAGATATTGGCCAGCAATATGCGTCTCTTCCAGCAAATAGCGGAATACCCTGAGGTAGAGGGTGCAATAGACTGCACGCACATACACATCAAAGCACCACCCGGTGAGCGGGGAAGACATGCGGAGCATGTCATGATGCACCACCTGCTAGGGGTGGCATGCACCTATCATTCCATGCCCCATGGATACTGGCAAAGGCTGTCAGTTCCCACAGCATGCCCTGAATAGGTAAGTCTCAAAACACAAACCCACCTTCATAGGTACCACAAGAGATAGGAACCTAGATGTAATGCTACCCAATGCCAGAAGTCTAAACAGCAAGATGTGTGCAGTGTAAACGCACACAGTATGGAGAATGTAGATATCAGTCTTGTAATAGAGAACTGGGTCAAGGCTCACATCAGCACCCTAACACTACCAGGTCACACCTCATACTGTGCTGTACAGCTGCAAAACATGGAACAAGCTACAAAAGGAGGGTGACTAGCAATAAATGTCAAGGATAACCACACCCCCATGTTGGTACCACAACAAGAAGCAGCATGGATTAGCCATGGTCAAATACCAATGGCTAAAACCACCTCCCAGGATATAGCCTGCTGCAGACTACTGTCCTAATACCAGGAACTGCACCTGACCTATGTTGGAATACATGAATATATCAAGCCCCCAAAACAACATTATATTGCTTGAGTGAAAATACCCAGACATACACCAGGAGCATTATACTAGCACCAACACAGTTGGAGAAAAGTTCCCAGAATCCATAAACAAAAATGCCCAGGAACAACATACCACTCCCACAAAAGGGGTAAGCATACTGGATGTGATAATCAGCAACATGTGTACTGGATGGCAAGATGAGAAGTGTATCCTTCACTGGTAAGACCAGACCATAGAGTAATCACACTGGATATACACATCCGACCCCAGTCCCTGGCCAGAATACCACAGTGAAAAACATGTGTAAAGCATAGGTTGCAGCCCTCCAAACTGATGTTGAATCCACGAAAGGCCCTGTGCAAGTGCAGAATATGGGACACACCGCAGAACATGTTATACAGGCATTCCATGAACACAGCCAGGAATGCTTGGAGTATGCAATCACAAATAACAACAACACACAGTGCCATACATGCAGGCATCTGGCATGCTGGACTCCAGCCATTACCAAACCATGCAAGAGAATGAGGAAGCTACCACATGATAGAGCAAACATAAAAAGGGAAGTAATCACTGACCAGTAGTATGGCAATAACATATGTCCACACATACAATCCACTAAGTCCAGCCACAAAAAGTAGAATCTGTGAATCCAGAGGCAATGTGACACCTATCCCAAGTACACAGACAACCACAACTCCCCCCAATAAATACAAATATATGTGATAGATGCAACCATGTATCCAAACCAGAGGTTGAGCTCCCCCAACTCAGTACTGTCAAAACTAGTCAGGAGGAGAAGGAAACCACATACACCACAAACCCAGTCCCACATAGACCTACCACAATTGTAAACCAAACACATAAACACAGAAAAATATTCCCGGAGGCCCTAATTACAAACACACCACACCAACAGAAGCCTTCAAAGCAGATCACAAGCAACCACAACCTCCAAACATAGCACATGCAACGAATAGTACACAAAGCTGGTGTGCCAAACAGTCACAGGCCAGAAGGAGAAACAACATGCCTGATACAGTTGTAATAGGTGTCTGTATAGGCAGACACACTGCTGTCACACTCACCAGACTGAACAAGGGAAAGGGTAGAGTAAGCTGCCTGTAGGCTGCCACAAAATGCCACATAACACAAGTACGCAGGTCACCCCAAAGCAAGCAGAAATATGATGCACTCAATGTCCATGCTGGTGTGAATGACCTGAGATGTACCTCCCTGGTCTACATGAAAAGAGACATGGATGATCTCTCTGAGTATGTACCCCAGGCCGGTATGACACTGGTTGTGTGCAGCATCCAACCCTCACCAAGAATGATGCCACAGTACAAACACAGAATGATCATGTTTAACAGCTGGCACAGTTACAGCTGTCAGTCCAAGAGGGTCTAATGTCTGTCTGCTTGAGATGTCAAGCATGACAAGCCATGCTGCTGTTCCAGGGATGGCTTGCACCTGTTACCCTGTGCCTGGATACTGGATAAGGCCTTTGCCACCTCCATAGAGCCGTATGTAGGCAAGGCCAAAAAGACTACCCACCACCCTAGAAAACATAAGTGGTAGGAAACATAAGGGTAATGCTGACCAATGCCAGATGTGTAAACTGCAATATGCATGCCCCCAAGGCACTTCTCATTACTGAGAACATCGATGTCTGTGCAGTGACAGAGGCCTGCTGCAAGCCTAGTGATAGCACAGCAGCACTACCAGGTTATACCACATATCATGTGTTATGGCCCCAACACCTGGACCAAAACATCAAAGGAGGGGGAGTATCCATATGCAGCACAGACACCCATATGGCCAGGTAACTGACAATGCACAAAGCAGCGGAGACCACCCATGTGCACCTAAGTGTAGTCCAAACTGCTGTACAGTCTGTAGCATGCGACAGACCACACTCTCACACACAAGAACTCCACCCAGACATCCTGAAGACACTGGACAGTATGAATGTCCCACCAAATACCATACAAGGTACACACAAATTACCACATAGGTGGCAAACCATTATGTATGCAAGGAGTAATCAGGGACCTAGGGACACAAGTCGACAGTAATCTGTCATGTGACACTCACAATGCCAATGTGGCTAGGAAGATTGTCGATATTGGACACCGTATCATGAAAGGATTCACATCTACATCAACAGAGGTCATTGTGCCACTGTACTGTTCCCTTATCAGACCCATAATCTAATACAATGACTCATATGGGATGTACCGTACGTGACACCTACAGCAGTTCAGAAGACCTCACAGTTATCCCACCAAGAGGATAAAAGGTGTGAAATATATGTCATATGCTGCCTGGCTGTAGACATCCCAGCTGAATGCAGTCACAGACTGCCTACACAGAGGCATTGTATGTCTGTTGTACAAGGCCATGTCCAACACAGGAGTAATGGACATGCTCCACCACAGGAAATCAAAGCCATTGGAGCTGTGAGAGTGACAGATGTCAGCCTCAACACATAATGAAATAAGATGTGCTGGAGGGACAGATACATAACCCAGAGGCTCCCCACACCCAGAAACAGGATCCCAATCCATGTTAGGCAGAGCCCCTCACTGACACCCCTCAACAGGAATATTGCCAAGTGGATGGATGATCGTACATGTATACTGGGGGACTTCACTGTGTCATGACCAGACAGAGGCACAGTAAAGAAATTCATAAATGGCCATAATAGAAACATAGCAAGGGGTGGTGAAAGACACATACACTCTGGCTAGGCTTACTAAGGCCCTAGGGTGGATAGCCTAGTATGAACCCATGAACCTATGAAGATACAAATTGTACAGGACACTAAGGATAATCACAAGGCTTACCTAACTGATGGTAGGAACCATGTTGGGCATCCACAGATATGCTCCGAATCACACAGATATTACAAACAACATACCAAACACACACACATATTGCTAACATACAACCTGACAGGTGCAGTACAAACACCCCCCCCCCCCGAGTGCAAAATATCTATCCCAACAGACTGCTTGTCCCCTGACATTGCAGATGCTGAGGTAACAGCCATCATCTGCAAAGCAAAACACACAGCAGCAAAGGTATGTGATGGTGTCCTGGGCTGAGGCCAACATGGACTCCAAGAATAATGGAATGCCAATCACACTACTGCCAATGTCAGCCCTTACCCACAGGATATGTACCCAAGAGCAGTGTAACAACAGTGGTCCTTCACAACAAAGGTGTTGCCTGAATGGATACTGCAAACTACCACCCCAGGATCCTGACAAGCTTGGTCTGCACAGCTATGGAAAGGATCAGTATGTACCGCAGACAGAAGGGCTATTGTGCACCTACTGATACTGGACCCTACACAGTGTGGCTGTCGTAACTGCAGATCCTGCCCCTAAACATGTCTGACCCATTTGAAGCAGTCATTAAGGTCATTGATGAGGGCAATGTGGTCCACACAGCATAGCTGGACCATGCATATGCTTCTAGACAATACCGTATGAGTTCAGTATGGATATGTTCACCAGCTTAAATATATACCCCTATGTCAGTAGAGGGGTTGCAAACCAGACCAAGGACAGAACTGACATGGTCAGACATGCCGCATCCATGTCAGACTACAAAGCAGATGTGAGTGGCATCCCACAAGGCCTGGTCTTGGGCCCCCCCCGTTCTGTATATATGTCCCATAGGTATAGGCCAACATGGAAGGACTGTGACTGAACATGTATGCAGAGGAGTACAAACAGCCCACCATATCCGACCCAAGCAACCCAAAAAAGGGCCACCTACAAACAGACAACTGGAGCCATAGCCATGTCAGCAAGCTAATTTCAAAACTGTGTATAGACAACCACCGTGGATATACAGTAAGTGCCCACAAATTACCACACAGGTGTTAACGCATGATGTACCTAACATGTAATGAGAGACCTGGGCACAAAAGGTGATAGATATCCTGCACTGGACAAACATGTGGCTGTAGTGTTTGCAGAAACACATACTATATACCCACCCAAACATGAAGGTTGGCAGATGTAGATAAGGGGATGTCACTGTGGCTCTGCAGTCATCCTCCATCAGCATCACAATTGACTACAATAGCCCCTGTGGGATATACCTCAGCAGACACCTCCATCAACTGTAAAGTCCACAACAGTACCCCACCAGGAGTAGCAAAGAGCATGAACTGATGCCATGTGTTGCCTGAGTAAACAAACTGCAGCCCCACACACTGCCATACTGCCCAGCTACAGGCAAGCTGTGTCTGATGTATGAAGCCATGTCCAACCTGGAATCAATGAACATGCTGCACCTTGTACAATCTGAATGGCAGTGAGCTATGCACATGAGAGACCTGAACCCCAGCACTGACATACATAGGACAAGCTGTACAGAATGATCCATAACACAGAAGGCACCCCCACTCTTCAGTAAACTCCCGGTACAGGTCAGCCAGATAGTCACTTATTGACACCCCTCAAGAGGAATCCTGATGAGTGGATGGGAGATGGTAGGCTAACCCTGGGTATCACTGTTATGTCAGAGGTAGACAGAGGCACAGTATACTAACCATGACATATGTCATGGCAAACTCCAGTTACAATGTGTGTTGAAGGACAAACACACCCTGTGACTAGCATCAGAAATGGCCTAGGGAACATCGCTAGTGTTTGCCAATGTCCACCCATGTTGTGGAATACACTACCAATGTTGGACGAGCCTGGTGTAGGTAGTCCATATCTGAACATAATGCAACATGGTCATATGTGCACAACTGGCCCCTACACAGTCTGGTGTGCTCACTATGAAGATGTCAAGCAGTCATAGGACTAAAGCCCAGGATACTGTCCACCACAGTGAAAGTACTGAACCAGTACACTATACGGTACTACAGTGTTAGGTCATTATGAAAGTATGTTGAGAACTGTCTGCAAAGTATCCCATGCAATCCCTGCAGGCACAGTATAATCCCTGTTGTGGCAGACATGAAGCAGTTGGCCAGTTAGTACACAACATGACACCCAACACACAACCATAAACGTGAGATATTGCTGAAGTTCACACACACCCAAATATGTGGTGGACTTCAGAGTGCAACATATGGAAAGCTCACACTGGGCATGCTCGCACACTTTGATAAATGAGGCATATGTCAGACAACATGCCATGAAAAGGCTGAACTGGGCATGCTCACACACTTAGGCCATATCTCCGTTTAGCAGTTGGCCACACATATCTGGTATTTGTACGTGTCAGTCCAGGAACCAACCACAACACAGCAATGTGCCCAGTGCACACAGTAAATGACTACAGAGACATAAGTGATATAGTGGATCGCCGTCATATGCAAACATCTTCCACAGATACACAAGTTGGTCATAGGAACAGGGAATGCTATGGCAATAAAGACCTGCAAACAGTAGAACAGCACAACAATTATTGTGCATCCGACAATTGAACATATGGGTGTAGAGGTCAATACTAGGCTTGTTGCCCTAGGGAATGACAGCTCAGCCAGAGTGTGCTTGGCATCTGCATCCCCAGTACAGTAGGCTATTGTGCCACTGTAAAGTAGGTCACATAATGCAACATGTGAGGCTAGTGAGCTGTGCCTCTGTCAAGCAGGGGCACCGTGGAGGTCCCAGGGACTGAATGTGCTAAGCCACAGCCATGTTGTCGGTGTGTGCTGGAAGAGGGTTGCTGAGGATCTCTAACAGTAAGTGTCTGTCAATAACAGACTGAGGGGAGCCCTATCTGCATTGCCTGGACAATTCCACTGTCAACACTGTGTTGCAATGATAATGTGTGAATGAAGTGCCGTGCCGGAACTGTTCACAGATGTCCTCCCTCTGTGGGCTACAGCTCTGCAATGTATTAGCTCACTCTGTCTGTTGCACAGCTCATATATGGCTGGTGTACACCTGACAGGTGTCTTGTTGTGGAGCAGTCATGGGTATATGTGGGATAGCATGATCAATGCAAACCATACACATGCTCATAGAATGCAATTGTCAAGGATTATGCTGAGTGGCCAGTATAGTCCCCCAGCATGGGTCCTCTGAAGTCATCCACCCCAGTCTTCACAAGTGTAGAGTCTGCTTGTGCTAAATACAGTTTGTGTGCAGTGACAACCTTGCCTGGGGGTGGAGATGGGATATGGATGTCTAGGGAAAGGTGGGTATGGTCAGATATCAACAATGGTGGTCTACCTCTGGTGTGGAACAGTGAGTACCCACGTTGTAGATGGACAGGTGCAATATGTATTCCCCCATGTAGCTGTGGTGTGTGGTTCTGCCATAGCACATGGACCCACAAATTGTAGTGGCTGTAGGGTAAAGTGGTAGAGGCCTGAGTAGTTCTCACACACAATATGCCTGTACCTGATGTTAACAACTGGAATGGTGTATGTGAACACCTGCATATCCCGGCACTGTTCCCAGGGAAGCTAAGTGTGTGTCCTGCATATGTGGGTGTGGTGTTCTGGACTGGTTGTGTTGTGTGTTACAGGTCCTGTGGTCACAAAGCAGGTATAGAACATAACCTGCCAGTGCGATGTGCATATCTGACCCTGATGTAGGTGGCTGCAAATGCATATATATGCTATCCCCCACCTGACAGGTAGTACTACATGTACATACCTCTGTAGAAATAAAGATGTCAGCACCCTATAAATACTGCAGGTGCAGAACAGATGCCCAGTAATTCGGATAGTGCACTCTGCTAATGCGTCTCCCTCAAGTGTCATAATATAGTTAGGTAGGGGTTAGAATCCTACAAATGCTCAGTGTGTGTCTGTGTGGGTGGGTGAGTGGGGCTTGTGTGTGTGAAAGTCTGTGAGTGGGAAATGTCCCTTTTGGCAACTGGGAAAACACACTACAGGATGCACATTCCCCTTTCTAAACACTGATGATGTCAGTACCCTATAAGTACAGCAGGAGAAGGGAAACCTCCCAGTAATGTGAATAGCGCGCTCTGCTAATGCATCCGTCTCGAGTGTCATAACATAGTTAGGTAGGGGTTTGAATCCTGTAAATGCTCAGTGTGTGCGGAGGGGGTTAGTGTGTATGCAAGTCTATATGAAGGAAATATCCCTTTTGGCATCTAGGAGAACACACTACAGGATGCACATTCCCCTTTCTAAACACTGATGATGTCAGCACCCTATAAGTATAGCAGGAGAAGAGAAACCTCCCAGTAATGTGAATAGTGCGCTCCGCTAATGCGTCCGTCTTGAGTGTCATAACATAGTTAGGTAGGGGTTTGAATCCTACAAATGCTCAGTGTGTGTGGAGGGGGTTAGTGTGTGTGCAAGTCTGTATGAAGGAAATATCCCTTTTGGCAACTAGGAGAACACACTACAGGAGGCACATTCCCCTTTCTAAACACTGATGATGTCAGCACCCTATAAATACAGCAGCAGAAAAAAAACCTCCCAATAATGCGAATAGCGCGCTCTGTTAATGCGTCAGTCTCGAGTGTCATAACATAGTTAGGGAGGGGTTTGAATCCTGCAAATGCTCAGTGGGTGTGGCGGGGGTTAGTGTGTGTGTGCAAGTCTGTGTGAGAGAGATGTCCCTTTTGCATCTGTGAAAACACTCTACAGGATGCACATTCCCCTATCTCAGCACGGATGATGTCAGCACCCTATAAGTACAGCAGGAGAAGGGAAACCTCCCAGTAATTCGAATAGCGCTCTCTGCTAATGCGTCTCTCCTGAGTGTCATAATATAGTTCGGTAGGAGTTTGAAACCTGTAAATGGCATGTGTGTGTGTTTGGATGTGGGGACTCTGTGTGCGTGTTTAATTCTGTATGAAACACATGTGCTTTTTTGAAATCAGGAGATCACACTACATGATGCACATTACCCTTTCCAAACAGTGATGATGACAGCACCCTATACATACAGCTGGAGAAGAGACATCTACCAGTAATCAGAATAGCGCAATCTGCTACAGCATCACTCTCAAGTGCCATAACATATTTAGGTAGGGGTTTAAAACCTGCAAGCGTGTGTGTGTTTGGATGTGGGGAGTTTGTGTGTGTGCATTTCTGTATGAAAAAAATGTTAGTTTTGGCAATCAGGAGATCACACTACCTGATGCACATTACCCTTTCAAAACATTGATGATGATGTCAGCACCCTATAAGTACAACCAGAGAAGAGAAACCATCGAGTAATCCGAATAGTGCGCTTCGCTAATGCATCTCTCTTACATGTCGTGACTTAGTTAGGTAGGGGTATGAATCCTGCAAGTGTGCGTGTGTGTGTGTGTGGGGGTAGTAGGGTGCATATAAATGCAAGTGTGAGAGAACAGATCCTTTTGGCAAATACTACAATACACCAGATGCTGCATATTCCCCCAGTAAACACAGGGGATGTCACCACACTATCAGCACAGCCAAACAGGGCTACTTGGCCAGTAATGCCAATAGTGCGCTCTGCTACTGGGTCTATTACCATTGTCAGAGTACAGATAGGTATGTTTTGGTAACCCACAACTGCCACGTGTGGTTGTGTCACACATTATGACCTTGTGTGGGTCTTTGTGCATAACAATGCATGCCATTGCCTAAACCAGCAATGGCATTGCACACATGATGTATGTGTGTGACACATACACATCAATACCTGTGACCTGCAGTAGTTACCATGTCTGACACTTGCCTCGAGTGGATAAATGGTATTTGCAATGTATAACAATATGACTGTGTCTTACTGTGCAGGGGCCGCATGTGGTATGTGTCTATACAGTGTGGGTGTATATGGTAAAATACCTACAGCAGGGGATACACATCTGGTCTGGGCCATATAGTCTACATGTAGTCGGTGTACAGGTGCTGCATGTTCCCACCTGTTGTGGGAGTGGTAACTTGTCATTCCACTGCAATTCAGTGACCACATGCTGTGAACCCTTCAATTAGTGTGTTGTAGCTACAGTAATGCTCACGCACAATGTTTGGCTGGATGCAGTCCAGCCATATAAAGACAGTTCTTGAGACGGTCATATTGCCAGTGTTGTTATAGAGGATAGGTGGTTTCCTGTGTATGGGAGGGTTGTGTGTGCCAGGCTATGAACCAGATGGCAGTCCGACACACTGTTAGCTGCACATGATTAGGCCCTGATGCTTTGTGCTGTGCCAACAACCTGGAGGTGTGTGTATCTGTGGTGCCTTGGGATACCACCCCCCTGTCCATGTGTGTTACATGTGTAGGGGACAACAGGCATGGTATGAGGCATAACCTGGCAGTGATGGGTTGCACCTGTGAGCCATGAATCAGGACTCTGGTACTGCACAGACATTGCAGTTCACCGTGCTGAGGACAGTGTCCAGTGCATGCATCTTGCGGTGTACACTGCTGGTGTTGTGTAGCAGCACTGTTAGTGTCCTAACCTGTGTGATACCCGCGGAGGTGGCTATGTAATCCGTGTCCTGCAGCATAAGGCAGTATGTGTGTATCAAGGAGCTTCACCAATATACATTGGGCCATGGGTGTCACGTGCAAGCTGACCCTTGCACATCATTGTGGCTTCCCTAGCATGTAAGCACACGTTGACAGCCAGCGGATACCCTATGAATGACATTGGAGACTGAGCAGAATGTAGACATACAACACCCTTCCTACATATAGTGGTAGCATACCTGGTGAGGGTATGTTGGCAACCAAGATCAGGCTCATACTGGCCTGTGCCACATGCTGAGAGATCCATTCTATGTTTCCTATCATGTAGTCCAGGGAGGTATGTCTCAGGTCATCCATAGTGGCATGGTCAATGAGTGAGTCATATGTGTCCATGCCTCTGACTGACCTGTATGCATGTGTTCTGTGGTGGACCATAGTGCCCCTGAGGCATATCACTGTGACCTTCACCAGATACAGCCTGTTGAGCGGGACCCCAGTGCAGCACCCAAGACAGGTACCTGACACATCTGTAGCAGGTGTGTTGTGTAGCCCTACAGGCTGTGAGTGTGTGGCACACGGGATGTGTGTGCCATGTGTGGCATGTGCTCTGTTCCGACGGAACATATGCCTGTATGCCAGCTGCGGAGGTGTGTGATGCTCAGGCAGGATGCTATTCTGAGTCCCCACATATGCCCCAGTGTGTTCTGCATGTTGTCAGTGCGTGTCTATGTCTGACTTGTATTGTAGTCACTGTAATATGACATGCCACTTGACAGGGTATGGCATTACTGGGTTCAGAGAGCTCAGTCCCCAGATTGGCTATGTGGTGGCATTCCACACATGTGTTGTACGTTCCTGGCCAAGGGTGATGGCTGACTGCATACATGTGGCAGCTGTGACATTGCCACATGACTCACATAAACCACAACTGGACCATAGAGGTGATTCACAGGTTACCTTTGCACATGCAACCCTAGTAGTGTGATTGCCATGGTGACTACCAACACATAGGGACAATGGGGAACAACATACTGAAGGCGTGTATGTGTGGGTGTACTGCTACTGTTTCATAGCACTGGCATATATGACTGCACATGTGGGTAAATGCCAGGTAAGACATGTGCAATGTGTCACAGGCAATGTACATGTGAACAGGACGGACAGTGACGTTCTGTCATGTGTAAACTTGACATACGTATCGTACGCTATGCAGATGTCACTAGGAGTCCACAGAAGCACTGTAACTCTGCATTGCAGGTGTAAGCAGTGTTCCAGGGAACCCCAAGTGAACATGCATGCAATCAAAGCTACAGTAAGCAGGGCTGGAAGTAGTTCATTGTACCTCAAAGAAGGGGTAACACTAACAGTAAGTAACAATGCAAATATGTAGGCACTATCAACATGTACCCCGGAATACACAGTGCAGATGCCCATGGTAGAACTGATAATATGTCATAGTTAATTGTGATTTGGATTACATTGGTACTGCACACATATCAACATGCGCAAACATCCACATTGCATAGTCGTTGTGGGCAACTTGACACCATTACTGTACATGTCCACCATTGCATATCACTACTAGCGTTAGCTTCCCCCCTGTGCTAACCATGTATGCGGCTATCTGTTGAAATCCTTACCACCGGCATGCAATTATGTGCAGCTGTTACACTTTGGTACATATTATGGGTGGAGATAACAATTCAGGACATTCATACGGTTACTGCATCAGGCATGCTGGGATATACACACAGTCATATCAGCACACTGTACTGTTACCAACATGATACTACTAATACACTTCTATGTTGTCACCCTGTGCATCAGCAATGTGTTTACCTGTTCCCGCAATGATGTTGGAGATTGCAGGAGGTGGCACAGTTTCATCATATGCACAGGTGTGAATTAGGTATGCCTGAGTCTGCCACTGATACCACCAATTGACATGTGTGTGTATGTGTGTTGGTGAGGGGCAGCAGTACAGGGTGGGGCACTGTTGGTGCAGTGTATGCATGTATGTGGTCGCCCTAGGTGTTAACATTTTGCATGTGTGTATGCATGCACACAGTTCCACCTCATGGCTGCCATATACAGGGGTTTGTGGACAGCCACAGACTGCACCTGGCAGGTCATACAGATCAGTGTCTGTGGGCACGGACACGGTACCTGTGCCTGGCAGGGGTGCTATGGACCGTATCCAGTACTAAGCCAGACTGGGTACTGTCATCAGAAGCGGGAGTGTGTTGACTGGACACAGGTCCCTGTTGGGACTGTCCAGAGCCACATGCACGTGGTCTCCTGGGGAGTTCCGATGACAGCACAGACCCAGCATTGCTGGGGCTGCTGCTGGCACTATGGGGGCGTGTGCGGGCCTGTTGTCGTCCGCGCCGACTGCCAGCTGCTGCTGTTGCTGGCATACGGCCACGTTGACGCCGCAACCACCCACCATTGCCCTGGCTCATGGTCATTTGGTTGTGGAACTGCTGTAATATGTCCCCACAACGTCTGTCTATGATATTGGTGAAATTACGGATAGCATCCGCGATGTCACGCATATTGTCAGTCATGGCTGTGCGACATGCTCTCAGCTCCCTCAGACCCTGTCTGGTGTACCTTTCCATACGCGACTGTGCCTGCATGACAGCCCGAAACATAGCTGAGGTTGACAGACCTCTTTGGGCACATCTGCCAGAGGCAGTACGCCCACGGATACTCCCACGAGAACCCATGGGCAACTGTCTGTGTGGTACCATCGCAGGACCCTGCCCATGGCTGCTGTGTGGGGAAGCATGTGCCACAGATACCACATTACTCTGGTCAATGCCCACTGTATCTTGTCCATCACCTAGGGACAATGGTGACAAAGGATGTACTGGCAGGATGACTGTGCGCAATGATGGGGTTGACAGCTGTGTACTGTCAATTGGCTGACCAATGGCGGACCCTGACACACCTTCCTGTACCATTACACAGATATCATCATTACCAGTACCTGTTGCACCAGATTCAGGTTCCCTGCTGCAGGACACCAGAGCAGCACCAGAACCTGTGGGAGGAAGACAGGAAACACAGTTTAGAGTGTCCACACAATGTTACCAGTGACGCACTTATGCACACATGCACACATGCACACATGGACACATGCACACATGCACACATGGACACAGGCACACATGCACACATGGACACAGGCACACATGCAGACATGCACATGTGGACACATGCACACAGGCACACATGCACACATGCACACAGGCACATGTGGACACATGCACACATGGACACATGCACACATGCACACGTGGACACATGCACACATGGACACATGCACACATGCACACATGCACACGTGGAAACAGGGGTGTAGCTAGGATTTTCAAATTTGTACTGACAGCTCTCAAACTGCTACCCCCCTTCCCAGCCAAGCTATGGCCATTCTCATAATTCACGGTTCGCTCTTTTAGTGTCGATGAAGAAGCATTCACTGTAATGCCTCTTCAGTAATATAATATAAATTCACTCAAACTCGGTTCCTTGAATTGAAAATTAACCTGAAATGTCAGTTCTTTGAAAAATGCAGCATGGTAGTTGGGGTAGAGACTTTATGCTTTTGTTTTCTGTAACTAAGATACAGGTTTTGAGCTTGAGTAAATTACTAACCACCTGCTACCACTAACTAGGATGTTTCATTCACACACACACCCCTACCTACCTCTTAGTGTAAGAAATATGGACAAAGCCTAAAATAAACAGGGACAGATATTAAATAATGTTCTCGTGAACTTAGAAAGTTGCTAGAATAACAGGATTTGTGCTAGTATGAATTTTTCTAAAGGACATGAAGTCTGAAGCTCAAATGTCTGTCATTATTTAGCAACTTCAGCCTTCAATGATTTTCTAGAAAATCACAAAATTTATGAGGAACAGACAAAAAATATGGGGCAAAAATCTGGACATTCTGCAAAATTTGGACAGTTGAGAGGTATGCTACCTACCACACACACACACACACACACACACACACACACACACACACACACACAAACACACAACCTCTCAACCTCTTACAGCAACAAACTCATAAATAAAACTGAGGCAAAGGCCCAAAAATAAGGACATTTTTAAAATATTGCTCTTATAAACTTAGAAAGATAATAGAATAGTAGTAGGTCTTGCATCAGTACGAATTTTCTGAAAGGTATGAAATCTGAAACTGAAATGTCTGCATTATTTTCTAACTTCAGTCTTTAACAATTTGCCACTAATTTGCCAGAAAACTGCAATTTTATGAAAAACAGACCAAAAATGTGATGCAAAATATAAAATTGCCAGACAATACAGCTGGGAACCTGTCAAAGGAGGGACACCATTTTAATATGAGCACAGTTAACTTAGAGCAGCTGACAAAATTAGAGAATCTACATGCATTTCTGAAATAAAAGTAATGTATAACTCTGATCATTACAGTTATTTATAAAAGTAAAGTAAACCCTCTATGTTTTCTTCCAAAATTGCTATTTTGTGGAGGGATCATTAGGGAAGAGCAACATTTTGAGCCAAAATCAGGGACAGTTGAGGTTTGGCTATGCCTAATTCTATAAAGCAATTTGCATGTACCTCTCAACCTGTTAATGCAATAAATCTGGACAAGGCCAAATATATTGAGGGAACATATAAACAGTACTAAAAATTGCTCTTGTATAAACTGGGACAGTTGATAGAACAGGTCTTATTTTAGCATGCATTTTTCTGAAGGTTATAAAGTCTGAAACTAGTGTGTCATTATTTAGTGACTTAATTCCTAAATCATTTGCCAGAAAACCACAAATTGAGGAACAAACCAAAAATAAGAAGCAAAAAATCTATTCATTCTTTGAAAATCTGGACAGTTGGGAGGTATAGTTCAGCTGGGGCTGTCTAAGTTTGCCGGCCTTCCCCCTCACAAAACCATGGTCGAATGGAGCCTCCCCCTGCAGCCATTCCAATGATCCATTACTTTGCTATTTCATTCCATTTACCATAAACACTAATGTGCATACTGATTTACTTCTATGATGATTTGAACTTCATTTGAAAGTTTTATTTTGCATTTTACAGCACAAACACTAAGACATCTGCTAAACAAACTTGGCATTAAAACTTCTCTGCCCTTGAATCTTACATTCATTGAAACAACATTAAAACCCACATTCAAAGAAAAATACATTTTACCCGTGGCAGATAAAAATTAATTCTGGGATGCTTTTAAATCATAGGCCCCTTGCATATGAAACATACATGTGCTCTTTGATACACCTTCCTATTGCTTTGAACATTTTTCCAGTAAACAATGAACCAAAACTGCCCAATTCAGAACATTTCCATCATAAAAGTCTAGTCAAACTTCTACAGTCCACCATTATCAGTAAATACTATGCACACTCTCTGAAGTAGTAAAAAAAGTCATCTAAATAATTCCACGTTAAATAAATCTAACTAATGAAGAGGTTGCTGCTAGCAATCACCTTTATATTTCATGACTTCACCGAAAAATAGTGTCTGATGCCCCTGAGGAATAAATTGCCTAAATTACATTAATAATAAGTTAGTAATATTGCAATAGGAAATGGATGGCAAACTGATAACAGGCTCCTAGTTAGTGTCTTAACTTTCAGTACAGCAGCATTCACCCCTTATGGGAGTAGAACCAACAACCTTCTGCATTAAAAGCAAGTACACAACATTTTGTGCTACTAGCAATGTGAGCCGACTTAGCATAATCAGCACTAAACTTCTCTTCCCCTGCAGCTCTCAGTTCCTTGTAAAATCTACGCAATACTCAACTACATCTCAACTTCGCAGCACAAGAAGTCTGGAAAAAGCCAGATTTATTGGGGTGGGTCAAAAGGGCAAAAAACAGGAACACATTAAACATTGCTTGTATAATCTTGGAAAGCTGCTAGAATAAAATGCTATGTTACCATCATACATTTTACTGCCAAGGTCACTGTGCAAAATAGTCAGAACAACATACCACTATGCCAAATCACCTGCTTTGTGAAAGAGAGGAAGACTGAAACTTAAATGGCTATCATTTAATGAATTCAGTTCTCACCATAGCTGTCAACCTCTTAGCACAAAACACCTGGACAAACCCAGTAATGAGGGAATACAGCCCTCAAACATATTCAGTGAATTCAGTTCTTGCCATAGCTGCCAACCTTAGCACAAAAAACCTGGACAAAGCCAATAACAGGGTATTACAGTCCCAAAAATAAGGACAAATTTCAAATAGTCATAAACTTAAAAAATTGCTATAAAAAAAGGTTGTGTTAGTATATATTTATTGCTAGAATAAAAAGTTGTTTTACTATGTCACAAACACAGGGATAAGATGCAGACTCCACACAGAAGGCACCCCAGCCAAGAATCAAACCAGAAAACCTACAGCTGTGAGGCAACAATACTGCCACTGCACCATAAAATATGTAAGGAAGTAAACATTCAGAAACCTGAAGTCTGAAATTTAAATGCCTGTCAATTTGTTAATCAGGACAGTCTGACTTGGAACAAAAAAAAAACACAATTCTCAGCAGAGGCCCAGGAAAAAATAATGCAGACATGTCTTTGTAACATGGGAGGACACAAAAGCAAACCCACACAAACACAGAGAGAAGATACAGACCCCCCTCACAAAGAAGGCACCCCAGCCAAGAACCAAACCCAAGAACCTACAGCTGTGAGGCATCAATGCTACGTTGCTACCACTGCACCATCAAATTTCAAGCATTGCAATATTTAAAAACCACAGATACAATACAGATATTGATCAGATCAAATATGAGGCAAAAATCTGCAATTTTTTTACAAATGGTGGTGGGTAGGGAATTCAGGTCTTTAACACCTGCATACAAGGTACAGGGTTCAAGCCTGAGGTATTCCCTACCACACCACCATGAGTAATCACACCAGTACATCCCACCTGGGGCATTTACACACACACACACACACACACACACACACACACCCTCCCACTTTGACCAATATAATGTGTACATCCAACATAACGTTTCCCGCTTGGAAAGCATTTGAACTGGCCGGTCGGCTGGAAATACATGTGCAGTGAGTTCCATTCCGACTGGATGAGCTGATGTCATCGTGCAGTAAAATGTGAAAAAAAGAAAAGTGAAACTTTAAAACGCTACCCCCCCTTCTACATAAGTTGTACTGAAATCAGTACAGTGCGTATGCCTCCCGACGTCCCTGCTTGGACACATGCACACCCCACAGTATACAGACAGAGCACTACTGAGTTACACTAGTGTTACTAGCACTATCAGGACTATTATAGGTATTGTTAAACACACTCACCAGCATGGATGGCCTGCCTTGCTGTAACCCCAGAGGGACCTGCAGAAATTATGAGATTAATGTCAGTGGGCACAACTGTGTCATTGATACTGCATATGATACAGTGCAGTAGTACACCAGTTGCCTTTCACATGTCAGCTGCTGATATTGCCAATATCACACATGCACAATTACATATTATGATGACAGTTACATACCACGGACACACCTTACACATGCATAAACTAACAGTGTACATAACAGTCAAGTGCACATATGGCATATTACCTGCATGCTCCATGTCATGCTGCTGTGTGGATCCAGCCTCCATCATGATGCAGGTGTATTGCTGTTCTGGGGCTGGAGCCACAACACTTAGGAGTAGCCCCTCCAGTCTGGTGAGGGGGGGATGTGTGGCCACCCCACCTCCTGTGGCAACCTGCTGCCTGTGGATATCCAACGCACGCTGACGGACATTTCTGATTAAATCACTGCAGTGATGTCGTACTTGCTCATATGTCCTATTATGCGTGCCAATGTCATTTACCCTACGGACAAGGTCTTGCCACAGTGCAGCCCTCTCCTGCTGATTCTGACTGGTGCGGGAAAACAGTATGTCATACTCCCGCACCAGGCTCTGGTGTATCTCCTCATCTTCCGCTGCAGAATAGGCGGGATTACGCTGATGTGCCATCTCCCTGGAAGAGAACACAAACAGGATATCAGCAGACTATGTCAGCAATATATGGCACACATACTATACATGATACTCATGTGTAGTGATATACTACTACTCCCATATGTTGCATGTGTGTGTCTCATGGTGGATACACAAGTACATGGCCAGATATCAGTGCTCAGCCAACACCTGTGCAACAATACCTGCCGCATTCCACACAACATAGTAGCATGCCCCATCGGTCAGCACACACTGACAGGTCCAATGCACAACCTCACTCTGGGGGTTCATCCCAAGGTACTGTATGTGGGACGCCATCCACTAGTGTGATGTGGACACAAGTTACTCGGCCTGGATATACATATCCCACCACCCCCACCAGCACAGTAGACTACTTTGATATGTATGTCATTAGACAGTTATTCACTTGTTAGGACTGAGATGGTATCCATGCAGCACACTGGGCCAGTGGAAGCCACAACCCACACTGCTGACCCCTTTGCAAATGCTTACCACAGACATCCCACAGATTGCATGGAACTTGCACACACATTTCTAACCCAGACCCTATGCACAAAGGTTAGGCATCCTGTCCGGTGGACCCCAGACAGAGGCAGATTGTATAACAATAGCAGGAGGCTACTGCAGGACAGAGCAGATTCACATTAAGGGAAGGCATCTGTGGTCAGCACTGGTACTACGCTACAGTCTCTCATAACAACAGCCATGGCCTACTCTGGGAGGGAAATGGCCACAAACACTATGGATAACCACAAGGCCTTCTTCAGTTATGTTACACATATGGACCAAATGCCTCAGATATGCTCTGCGTTAATACACACCTACTTAACATTCACCAAACACACAGATATTGGCAACATTCTTGCAGACAGGTTTGGTGCACATATCCCCCCTCCTTCTCCCCCACCAGTTGAAATACTTATCACAGCTGTATGTAACCTCCCTGTCATCTCACATGTCCAGGTGAGGGCTGCCCTCAGCAAAGCAGAACACACAGCATCACTGTGACCTGATGGTATCCCTGGATGTGTGCTACATGCACTCCAGGAGGACATACAACCGCATATAAGACTGATAATTAATCTTGGCTGTACTACAGGATATGTACCTGGACACTGGCATACAGCAACAGTGGTCCCACACCACTAAGGAGGCACCTCTACTGACCCTGGGAACTACCACATCATATGCATAACTGGCCTGGTCTGCTAAGCTATGGAATTATTCAGTATGGGATGCATATGCAGTGATATCGGGTACCTGCAGACACTTATTCCCAGCCAGTTTGTCTTTGTGATGGGCTGATCCTGCCTTTTGAACCTGGCTGACCTTTCAAAACAGTCACTACAGCCATTGCTGAGGGCAATGCACAGACAACTGCTGCCAGGATCATGGCCTAACACTGATTGACATGTAATGTATAGTCATCCACTTTTGGTAGAACTACGTACACACAACATATCACATGGACATACCTATAGATACAGACCTATGACACATTTGGAGGGTTCACAGTATGCAGACTATTAACCTGCTACTTTGCATTACCTGTGTTTGTCGCAGCTGGTTGCGTTACCACTGCTTCTGCTTCCTGCTGCTACTGTCACTGCTGACAGCTTAGACTCACAGTGTGTAGCGTGTGTTTTTTTTCTCTCTCTCTGTCTCTCTCCCTCTGTCTGCTTCCAGACAGTGCAATGAACGTATTGCATGTGTGGAGTGTTAGTACAGGATGCTTTTGTAGGTATCTGCATAGGTCCATGTGATGGCCTCTGCACCAATTGTAAGCCAGCATTTGCTAATTGCATGCAGCCAGTTGTGTACTGATTGCAGATCTCACTGTGATTTCAGAACAGTGCTATAAAAGGGTATGTGAGATAGGCGTTGCCCTTTCAGATTGTAAGGGCGGGGACCATGCTGGTATGCTGTGGACACTGTTCTGTGAGTGTAAAGGTTAGTATCTCTCTCATGATTCAGGCTGTGTTGTAGATTCACATTTCTCCATTCCTCTCTCCTGTTCCCTGTAGTAAGTGTGTATGCACAATGACACCTACAACTATATATAGATATATATTAATATATATATATATATGTAAATATACATACATTTATATATGTACATTAACTGACATTATTACCTACAAGCTACCAACTAGCATGGCTGTTTCTGTTCACACACTACTATTATGGGAATCCAGTAGTTTTGACAGTAATTCTAAATGACATGCTTTGTGTACTACACATCCTATATTCCCTTTACATTCATCCCTACTATTACATGTTATATTTATTTTTGCACAATGTTCTTGTATAAGAGTCATGGCTTAGTGGTAGGTCATACAGACTACTGTTTCCAAGGTCCTGGGTTCGGTACTGACAGTGGGATTTTATTTTGCTTTTGAACTGACTACAGAACCTGTCAATCAGAGTGACTAAGGCACTTTTAAGCAGTTGTAACTGGGTTAGCGCTGGTCTGCGTGGAGCTCACGCATGCGCACTGGCGTTTAGCTATGTGCACACATGCGCACACCCGCTTACAACCGCTTAACAGTGCTTACTCTGGTGCACACCCGCTCCATTTTCTTTGAAAGAAATGAAAATGGGGAGACAGGAAAGTGGTGAAAAAGGGGTCACAAAGAGGGTAAGACAGTAGGGAAACAAGCTTGGGATTTGCAGGAGGGATGTAGGTAAGGCCCATAGCTGCCCATTTCTTCATCAGCAACAGCTGTGCATATGTATGTAATTTGGTGCGACATTTGAAACCTTCCACCCCTGAGAGAGGTGTCAGAACAACATTAATACTTGTTGTACAGCCAATTGTAATTGATAGTTTCCATGTCCAGCAGACATGTGTGTGGAATGGGCAGCTATGTATGGGGCGTAATTTTTTTTTTTTTTTTCAGGTGAGAGTGGTATGTCAGGTGAAGGAAGTCGGTATAGCTGGGGAGGTAGGTTGGGTAGGTAAACAGACAAGACAAACAAGACGCATACAGGGGCGGTGTATGACACGTGTGGGGGGGTTACACAATTGACGGGGACGGAGGTTTGGATATCCAGAGCCCATGAGCCCACAGATGGCAACAGTGGAACTGATATCCCCACCCATATGCAGTTGCCACTGTTCCTTCACTGCCCAGGACGGGGCTGTGCTGGGGGCTATGTAGGCCGGGCAACAGACATGCCCTTAAGTTGTGCCACCTGTGCCTCAAGCTGGTGTAGGGGCTCGAGAACAGAGTCCCGGATCTCCCTACGCACCACAGTCCAGACACTATGGAGGGTGAGTGGTGGTTCTCCTCCGGCCACACTTGCAGAGGGGGGACGAGCCCCATCCCCTGCAGCGCTTCCACCCACAGGTGGCACAGGGCCACCGGAGGAGGGTCCAGACTGGGCACTAGTGCCAGGTGCACTCGCCAGCTGAGGTGGGAGAGGTGGGTCCGCTGGAACCCGCCTTCACTGTCGTCCTATGTTTTGCATTATGTCATGACAGTTTGGGTTAGTGACATATAATACCATTCACAATTAGTTGCAACAGCATGCATTAGTATTCCCATTAACCAAACACCCAGATATTCACACCATTGAACAGCGAGCATAACACATGCATAATTTGAACAGCAATACACAGTCCAACAACATGCAGCGTTGACTGATGGCAACAGGCCATCAGGTTTGGATGTATGAACAGGGCAGATGCATCAACGGACATGCAAATATATATAACCCAACAGGACAAATGTCCAGGGGTGTTAATTGTGATTGCACATACCATTTTCACGTGGAATGGGTTATATGTGGTTATAGGGTGGGGTGAAGAAAATATTAACACCTTCGAATACCAATACATATGCTGTACATTTCTAATAGCTGCACATATATACACACTACTGTTCTAACTACAGTTTCCTATATGATAACTACTTCAACTTGGTGATAGGACTGTTACTGCAACATCAATATACATTTTATTGTTCTTCATACACATTCATATCTAGCTTTGTTCAGCTACATCATCCTGCTACATTTGCTTTATATAGTTATAGCAGGTGTGGATGTTTGGTATATCAGCCAATCATACTATCTGCATATTGCAGACTGAGAGCAACAAATCCAGATTTTGAGATACACATTCCAGATGCAGCAACACTTTGAACAGATTTCGCTGTTTGGTTTTGATTCTCACATGCATTTCATTCTGTCTTGACTGCAGTATACTTTATTCAGGGGTTATTACTACTGTATTGCTGGATTCATGATACTTTCTCACACTCTCTCACTTGTTTTCATTTTACTATTCAGGATGGTACTTACTTCTAGGCTTTATTGACATGTTTTACCTGTAGTTATTACAATCCTTTTCAGCAGTCTCACTTCTGTCATGTTTCAGTATTTCAACAGGGATATATTTCACACATGTGATTTGATCATCTTCTGCAGCTGTACTTTTCAGCCTGCTGCAGGTTGTGTACTATTTTCTTACAGGTGGGGCATCTTTATTTCAGAATTTATGTCAGACATTTTCATTTTTCTGTTTGGATTACAGACTGCAACACACTTTTGTAATCAAGCAATACTTGCAAATACTTTTACACTGTTACTTGCACATTTTATTACTTAGTGACTACACTGCACTCTTTTGCTAACTGTCATACTTTTATATTTCTTTACAGTTACTGGGAGTGGATTACTGACCTGCCTGGTGGCGCAACCGCACCAGCCTATCCCCATAGGCTCTGCGGTTCACAGAACGGACACCTGCAGCTGTAATATAAATGAAGTAATATTGGAATACACATCTCCATAATATCAGCTAGTTTAATTTCTTACATACATAATTAAATGTAACTTACTCAGTAGTGGGGCGTTGGGCATTTGCCGGGCCTCCTGTATCCAAAGGTTCAATTGGTCCTGCTTACGTTTCTTCATGTCCGCATGGTGGTGACGGACCTGCTCACCAGTCCTTGGAATCCCTGTGGCACTGGTGAGATCATGAGCCAACCGGTCCCACGCCTCAGCCCTATATGCTCCCCACAGAACCTGGCCCTGCATGAGTTGGGCCTCATGATTGTGGACTAGGAGCCAGACCATGTACCTGGACTCCTCAACGCCCCACCTCTGTGCTTGAAAGCAACTACCCTCACCTACTCCTGTCATTCTGGCTGCAAGTCAGTTCTACAATAGTTTATGCTGTGTATTCCCACCTATGGGGCTTAAATAGGCCGTTTTTCCCATACATATCTGTGATTGGCCATTTTGGAATTGTATCAACTTCACTAAACCTGCATTGTCATGCTCCAGTTTGTATTCATTCCTATATATTTGCTATTATTGCATTTATAGGTACTGCTGTCATGGCTTAGTGGTTCAGTACCTTGACTATGGTGTATAGTATCCTGGGTTTGAACCTGGCCACTACTTTTTATTTTTTATGACTGTCTAGACAAGCTGAGGGGTGTGTCTGTGTAAAGGCAATTTTGATACAGCTTGCTCAACGTTGCCCGTCAGCTTGTTTGCGCGGTGCGCAGCTCCGCACAAATGGGGTACACTGGTTTAAGCCTCATTTGGCTATCAGCACGCATATTACGCTCAGCTCAGCTAGGGGCACATAGTTTCAGCATGTTAAACCACTGCTCACCTACGGGCACTCATTTTGCACCAGTTAAACCACTGCTCACCTACGGGCACTCATTTTGCACCAGTTAAACCACTGCTCACCTACGGGCAGATGCACTCACCCTGTTAAACTGTAGCTCAGCTATGGGCACATCTGGCATTTTTTATTGTTTTGTTACATCACATTTCTTCAATATAAATGGGCTATTTCATTACATTTTACATAAAATGTGATTTTTATGTGTACATGTTTGTCAGGTACTTGTTTCGCACTTATTTTGATAAAAATAAAAATTGGTGTTGTGGGGGCTCGAACTATGCATGCCTGCTCTTCAGCCAACATTTCTACCACTATGCTATTGTTTCTTGGCTTACTTTGCATATTTAGTTCTTATATGCTTTCCCACTGACTGCTAACTGTGGTTGCGCTACGGGCACACCCACGCAAACGAGTGCACTCACTGTTAAACATCTTTACAATTTAAAAAAAAATTATGAGATGTTCATTTGTACATTTTATGTTCGTAGTCTGTGGGGGCATGTGTTGTGTTGTGTTTATTCACATTTCCATGGACTCTGTCGTGGGTGTTTACTTTGGGCACTTTTACTCTTCTGGGGGTGTGTCCGCTTACAGGGCTCGGCCTATGGACATGCCCCCTACTGCCTTACACGGACCGTGTTAGCCTTAGATGTGATTCAGCATGCTCTCATGAATATGCAGAGCATGCTGACATCACTCCATTTAACTGCAGCCTCCGTGTAAGAGTTATAACTCTTACACGGAGGCTTCGTGAATCCTGCCCAAAGAGTGACCTACAAGTTAGAAAAAATTCAAAAACAGATTACTAAAGTTCAGGTCATAGAAAGTCTAGACTATAGAAAGAAGACTTTGTAAATGTATTTATTTATTTACTTATTTATTTAATTATGTTTGTTTACTTGGAAAGTCAGACTAGGTAAACATGCTCCTTTTCAATAGAGGTTCGGGGAGAAAAGCTCCATAAGAAATAATAACAAAATTATATCAGGTAACATTTAGCAGCATTACATACAAGTCTCTACTAGAACTATTTACAGTAGGTGCTATACAATATACAGAATGGGCAGGTAACATCAGTAGCATTACATACAGAATGGAGGTAAATAAAGCAGATCATTATGAAATGTCTTTTTGCAGCAACATAGACAGCAATGTGCACAATATGTTAGCTTACATATACTTACATGCATTTTGTCATATGAAGAGTAGAAGACAGACAAACAAGAGAGATGAGATGATCAGTGACATGTATGCTTACATAGGAGAGGTAGCTTAGGAAAGATTCAACCTGGGGAATTGCAGGAACGTAGCCAGCAGTCAAGCAGAAACAGTTATAATTTGTTTTTGAAGTAAATTCAGACTGATGTGTACTTGGTGATGCAATTTTAGTCTACTGAGCTTTAAGGACAGATATTTATTTAAGTGTTTTGGCTTTCATAAAAGTGTTTACATAAGTGTTTTAGTAGAACAATGAATAATAATAACATGCTTTTACTGTCTTAGTAGGACAATGAATAAAAATAGCCATTTTATATTGGTTTTTATCTAGAGTTTCTTCACAATTGGAATACTTTTCTCAATGATATTAAAAGCACTGATGACTTTGAAATTTACCTTAATAAATAATTAGTATGTAAATAACTGCTATATGATGACAAGAGAGACAGGCTGTGCTGAATTACCTTAATGTAAGTTGTGATGCCATTTACAACTGTGATTTTCTCTAGTCAAAGCACAATTTTAATCAAAGCAAATCAAAATCCAGGTAACAATATCCACTTGCCTGCCTACCAGTTCAAACATTTTTTTCAAAAGGGTTGCCTTGTTTCATGTAAAAGTAAAAGGAATGTTGCCTTCTTTAATTCTCTCGGTAGTAAGTCACAGCTCTCAATGACTATTACAGTAAACCAGGATGTGCCCTCTTCTTTTTTCTTAGAGTTCTGCATAATTCAGCAGAATTTTTCTTACTGAAACCAGTGCTTTCAAACAGAAGGTGCCTGCAGTGGCTTTTAAACATTTATGACACTCCATTCTCATCTGTAAATTACAGAGACTATTTTTAACTCTTGATATTGTCCTGCTTAGTAGACCTTCCAGGTTTTCCAGTCCTCATTACCATTTTTGAATCAGTGCGAGCATGTTTGTTTAAGCAGTGACCCAAGATAACTTCTAAAATACATCAAACAGCTCTAAAAGGACTATAGTACAGGCCTTGTATAACCTTTGAACTTTGTCATTTGACACCTAATTTGTTTATACCTTTCATTGCACTATGATTCTCTCCATTGAGGACAGCATCATTTCTTATCCACTTCTTTTCTGAGGTCATTATAGCAGTCTACTCCCCCTCCCTTTCTCTTTTTCTCTCTCTCTCTATCTCACACTCTCATTCCCTCATTCCCTCAACCTCTCTTTATCTTTTTCTGCTGAATTCATGTAGTTATTAAATGAAAGTCCTGTTTTATGAAAAGACAAAAAGTCCCAGAAAAATACTTGTACAATTTTTTGATATCAAGTTCATTTGCATGTATTAGTGAACTCACAAGAGAAGCATGATTTCACATTTATTTTATTTAATTTATTTCCATTTGCTATGGAACATGAATATAATGTTGCTGCCTGTGCTTGAAGTAACCACAAACTGTGAGATGTCAGTGTGCTGATAAGTGTTATTACTGTTACTCAGCAATTCTCAGTTTTGAGAACTGCAGCTGTTATGTTTTTGGCATTGGAAGAAGTGTTTGCTTGCAAGGAAGAAATTATATTCTGTTCATTCGGAATACATCCGTTGTGGATTTTGACTACAACATTTATTTTGGCATGCTGCTCCTGAGGTAGAGACCATTTTAATTATTGAATTTGGTGTCTCTGACATTTTGGCAATGAACCAAAGTGAAGCCAAGTCTGGGAGAAGGACCAAAAAGGTTATCCATGAGAAAACAAACTGCTCAGAGTTTCTTTTTCATTTTATTTCATTTTTTCAACAAAAAGATAGACTGGTTAATATCTCAGCTGATTCTGATTTCGATAGAAAATGGAATAAACCACTAAGGAAGAGGTTAATTCTTACAGTATATTTGGTGTTTCTGTGAAATAAAAGAAAGAGAGTTTTAGAAGTTTTGGTTATACAACAAAATAAGTGTTAGGTAAATGTGCTTTTTGTGTATGTGTTTACTTGTTCTTCTTTCGGCTTTTCCCGGTTAGGGTTCACCACAGCGGAACTCCAGTCCGCTAATGATTGGCAGTAGATTTTTACGGTGCCGAGGTGCCGACTAGATGCCCAACCTTCAACGAAGGCACGTTCATTCATGCATGTCTTTCAAACACCACTCGACTGTGGGGAGGGCATGCAGACTCCACACAGAAGGTGCTCCAGCTGAGAATCGAATGGGAGAACCTCTTGCTGTGAGGCGACAACGTTACCGCTGCACCACTGTAAACCAATATTAAATTCCATCAAAGATGTTAATGTTGCCTGATTCAGTTAGGTCTGTTATTTGCAAATATATTTTAGATTCCTTTTAGACTGTGTGTTTTGCATCTGATGACTTTGTAACAGAGTGCTGCCATATAAAGCTGCCATATAAAGCTGAACTGTGCTTGATAAAAATAAAATACTAAAACAGCTATGAAGAATTCAATGTATATAACAGTGTATATTTCTAATAGACTTTTAAACTTTGCAATAATATTTATGGTGTGTTTTATTACCATAAGAACACTATGTGAGAAAAGGGACTATACATTTGCTTGCAAAAAGACATGATATTTTTACTGTATATCTTTCTCCTCCAGTATTACAATAGTTTGCACATGGTATTGGATTATAGTTTTCTCCTCTAGTCCCTACTGTAATTTGATTGGTCACCAGACATCTTTTGAATTTTATATCTACCCTGTAAACTCCCTTTCCAACTTAAATACATTTTATTTCACTTTTTCCATCTTTGTATTTAACCATAGCCCTCTTACTATATAAATGTATTTAGGATCCCAGCTGCCCATACCAAGGCAGTCTCACTAATATCTACAATAAAAGTGTTGCACCTTAATGGACAAACATATTTACTGCTAAGCAGCTGATAGTTCAGAGCAACTGATTGCTTGTTTTTACTTGCATATACCTGGAATTTGGCTCTTCCCACTCCATTTGTCCTTCACTACGCTTGGGCTCACTCTGCTCCCTTACCTTACCCCCATTCCTTCCCATCCCCAGGCTGCTGACCTTTATACCTAACTAGCCACTCTTCTAAGCCTCACTCTCACACCAACCACATTTCTATATAGCCACTTCTCTTTTCAGTCTCTTCAATCCACATCACCATCTACCTTCACTCCACATCACCTCACTCACACAAAGTCATAAAATATCAGGATTTGCAGACAGAAATGAGAGCAATGTGGAAGAAAGATACTCAGACAGTTCCAATAGTAGTAGGAGCAACAGGATCTTATAAAGAAGAGTCTACAATCATATTTTGATATGTTACTAATACATGTAACCCTATATGAATTGCAGTTGGAGTCATTACTGGACACAATGCGGGTGCTGAAAAAAGCACTACTGGCTGACATCAAAGAGTGAAACAATACTAATTTCATGAACTTTAATTGTACTTTGACTTAGGAATGGGTTCCATTCCCATCATGGTATTAGAAACCCAAAAGGCTTGGAGAAATGAAATAAGAGAGTAGCAAATTGTACAATCTCTTCAGGCTAATACTCCTTACCTATCCCCCCACTCTAACCGCAGACTCTATAAAGTACAGCCAAACCTAAATCCCTACTCACTTCTGTAAAGGTACCTACTAAAAATTCACAATAATGCATTATCACTTTGTCCGAGCAAACTGTGGCCCCTAATTAATAATAAGCCTTGCCATCACCTCACACTTAACCTCCTACCACTACACTAGCAAATCAAAATTTCAGACTAAATACCCTATCTGCTCTACCCATTCACAACAAACCAGCCCTTTCAATAATATCTCCTTCTATCTGCAACATATCAGATTGTCACATTGCCACATTAAAAGTAACCCCACACCAACTAAGCAACCATATTTCCTCAACATATGACACATCTATAATCAAATGCCTAAAAACTATGATCCAAATAGCATTCCAAATCATATTTAATGGAGAAGTGCACCCAAACCCAATCCCTACAAACAATAACAACCTCCCTCCTACCAAACAAATAACATTCCAACTTCCCCTGGAAATCAACAGATGTCCTTATACTCATCATAAACATAAGGACCATACTGAACAAAATCCCAGAGCTATACGCTACACTGATCTTCTACTCCCCCGACTTAGTCCTCCTCACAGACCTGGCTAAAACCACTAAACAATAACAATGACTTTGTTCCACCTGGTTACAATGTTCATAGACAAGGCAGAATATCCAAAAGAGATGGAGGCATCGCTCTCCTCTTCAAAAACAACCTGATCATTGAACTGTTAGCCACCGAACAAGCCAAGGTCAATAATGCAGAAACTATTCACTACCCTAAAAATCAACTCAAAAACACTTACATATAGTTGGTACCTATATACCACCCAGCAATGACATCAATACAGTAGAATCCATTCTAGACTGGGCATCTCAAAAATTTCACCAAGAAATAATCATACTAGGTGATGTTAATATTGACTGGCCCTCCTGTAGCTCACTCCACCCCACTAACCACATTAACCTATATGGTTTCACTCAACTAACCACAACACAGGTAGATAAAGCATAAAAAAAAGAGTCCATCCTAGACTGGATCCTTACTAACAGACCATCTCAATTCTACCTCTCAGGCTCCATCCCAGACACCCTCAGTGACCATCTTCCCACATTTATAATTAGACACCAAGTGAATCTATTAAAATCCTCCACCCGCCAACAAATCCAATACACAAAGAATTTCAAAACCCATGACTTCATATCTGCACTTAATCAATGCAAGTGGAGACCACACTCATCTCTCCCTCTGGAAAGTGCCATAGACTATTTTAATAACACTTTCCTAAAATTTCTAAATCATCTTGCTTCTATCAGAACTGATGGAACTAAATCCAACTATGCCCCCTGGCTGACCAGAGATACCCATCTACTGCTAAAACAAAGCAATAAAGCATGGGTCTTGTGGCATCAAAATAAAATTCAAACTAATAGTCAGGCATATCAGGAACTAAGGGACAAAGTGAAAAAACAAATTAGGACAGACAAAAGGAACCACTATATAGGCATTAAAACCAAACACAAAAATAACCCACAAATATTCTGGGCTGCCATTAATAAAATCCTACAACAAGGAAAGACCATTACTCCATCCCCTAACATCGACACCACCACCAGTAATATTGTCACCCAGTTCAACAAATACTTCACCAAATCCATCCTACCCCTCACCAATATTAGTTCTCCTACTTCACATCCAAACCCATCCTAGCCCTCACCAATAATAGTTCTCCCACTTCACATCCAAACCTTCTGTACCAGCAGAGCAAAACCTCTTCTTCTTACAGCCTGTCCCAACTAGCACAGTATATAAATACCTAAATAGGCTTAAACCCACAAGCCTATATCTAAAGATCACAGCCAAAGCCATCTCCTAGCCAGGCTCTATGCTCATTGACCTCTCTTTATCAGAACAACACATTCCTTCTCTGTGGAAAATTCCGCGTATAATACCACTCCACAAAGGAGGTAACTCTGAGGAACTATCTAATTACTGTCCAATTGCCATTCTATCCCCGTTATATAAAATCCTTGGAAAAAATGTACACATTCCCAAATAATGCAAAATCTTCTCACTAATAAACTGCTAACCAACACCCAGCATGCATTCCGGCCCAATCACAGTACTACCACAGCCTTTATTAGTTTTGCCGACACAGTAAACCATCATTGAAACAATGGTAACCTAGTATCCATGGTATTCCTAGATTTCTTCAAAGCCTTTGAAACTGTCTCCCATCTCAAACTCCTTTCTACTCTCTCTGATCTTAATCTCAGCAACTCTACACTAGCATAGTTTCAAGACTATCTAACCAACCACCAACAAGCAGTAAAATGGCAAAACTCCTTATCATCCCTCCTACCTGTCACCCTAGGGGTCCCCCAAGGATCCATTCTTGGAATTCTTCTTTTCAGCATTTCCACCAACCAACTCCACAGAGCTATCCAACATGCCATTCCAGTCCATATGTTGATGACTCCACTCCAATCTGCTCTGCCCCATTACTCCCTGTACTCCAGGAATTGATGCAAGAGTCCTTTGCCACTGTTGAAACCCCTATCACACCTGTCCAACACACAAAACTTCTTTGGGTTATCATAGATCACAACATGAAATTCGATATGCACATTGCACAGACAATAAAAAAAGTCCATAAAAAACTTGGAAACCTATATAGATGCAAAAAGTACCTCACCAATGACTATAAAGCCACCATAGCAAGAACCCACCTACTATCCCACTCTCCACTATGCCTCCCCCATAGTCATCCACCTAAACAAAGCAGACTTTAACAACTAAACACCTGCTACAATAAAATAGCTAGGTTAGCTACTGACTCATCCTTCAGGACACATCACTGAATAGCAATCAAGCAAATATCCTGGCTAGAATTACCCATCCTGCTCACACATAACTAGCTTCAATTCAGTAGAGTTCCTGCTCTTCAAGGTCTATTTAATATCTACTCTAACAGCTATTAAGATCCACCAATAAAGCACTAGCTGACACAGGCAAAAGCAACAATAGCTCTGGGGACTACTTGTTTTCCATTTCTGTTGCAAAAGCATGGAATACCACCCCCGTAGATATTATGAGCACTGAAATCAAAAATAACTTCAAAAAACTCCACTGGTCTCATTTACATAGTTCTTGGTTATGTAATTGTTGTGACCCTGGGTAGCTTCACTTAATTAGATCATATCATACTTTAACCTTCTATGAAAGCCTGCAACAACTCCTTTCTATACTCTTACTCAATCAGTGTGTGTTTACTGTACTAACCACTGATGAATGTAACCAAATGACTGAACAAAATGTCCTTTCAACTGTATTGTTAATTGTAACACACTGTGCTCCTTATAGTGCATTTACTTTTTGTTCTGTTCTTGGCCTTGAAACTGTACCTTATTAACTTTTTGACTCTGTACTGTACTTTATTATTATGTGTATTGTATGTATTGTATTTGCTGTACTAATCTTTGTGGAGCTTTTCTCCTCAGGCCTCTGCAGAAAATGGGATCCCGATAAATGTAAAATAAATAAATAAATAAATATTTAAGTTAGAGCCCTATACTAATTAATTTTACAAAAGTCTTCTAAACACAGTGTTGCCACAAAAGGCTATAAAATAATGATTACTGCTACATCAATATTTTAATGCGTGTATGGTCTCTGGTTTTGCATCTTCTTTTTCAGTTTAGAGCATTAGAAGTTGACCAGAGATTATTGCATTTTTCCTCTCCCAGATCCCTTTCTTCCAGTAGATATGCTGGATGGCTCCACAACTTTTACCTCAGTGGCCCATTCGCATGCATAAAGAAAAGGGGCAGACACACTTGGGCCAGGTGTGACTCCAATGATCTATTCATTCTTGACTACAGAACAAAATCAGCCTAACCGTTCCCTTTCTGATGTCAGCCAATAGCTAGGGAGCTGGCCAGCTTCAGGCTCAGCATGGGAAAGCCTACCCTTATGGTGGTTCTCTGAGCTTCATTAACAGTGCAGTGACTGTGGGGCCCATGTGCTACCACACATAATTCTTGGCTTGCAACAATGTCACCAATAACTTATGCTCTGTAAGCTAATTCTAATTGTACAGCACCTAGTGCTCTTTCTTTAGATGTCACCCAAGTAGTGAGTCAGGACTGCCTCCCTCCCTATAGGATGTCCACTAATTCCCTTCCTCTCCGCCTGACCTTTTCAGCACCTGTGCTGCTAATCAGACCTGAGTCATCTAGAGCAGTGTAAGGACTGGATAGTGGCAAAAAAGTATAACTTTTTGAAGTATATGACTGTAATTAATTTTTTTAATGACTATTAATATTATTTTAACCACAAAATGCGATTCATCAATGTACATAAAATGTCTGAATTTCAGTACCAAAGCTGATACTGCTCAGATTGTAATGGAGTCTTGTGTAAATCTACCCCCTTACTGAGGGTCCACAGAGCAAATCCCAGCCTGCGGATAATACTAACCATGTAATTCATTGATGCAGCTTTCTACTCTGTAGTTACAGTACAAATATATCTTAAATACATGTGAATGCATGCTCAGGGTATCTGTTGTAATTTGCTATATGGCCTGAGATATGGGTGAAAGCAGTTCAGTTGAATAAGTCCAGCAATGTGGTTAACAAATAATCATTAATTTGCAAACATATTAATTAAGAAATTCATTAACAAATGCCTCAAAGAGTACTGCAGTTAATTTTTAAATTAATGTACCTCAAAAGTATCTCAACTACAGTGCAGGGAGGTGCAGTTACTTGTATTTTATAAGGATTTTCGACTAACACACAGAAACAAACTTTATTAAAAGTAGCTTATCATATATCCTGCATATCATTTTCTCCTCACCTTACTTTTGGCAATATATTGCAATGTATGACAATGCATTACAATGTATAACAGTGAGCAAAGAACCCAACCTTTCATAAATCAACATTATTTATCTTCATGAGAGCACTTGGGCTTCTTCATAAAGCATTTATGTTGACTTTGCCACATGTGAAGATGAGGTATTAAGAACATGTAGCAATACTATAGTGTTTAAACAGGTGTATGCTCATGGTCACTACATCAAAGAGGATTTGCTGGCAAGATTTGAAGATTCAGCTGAAGCCCACCTTCTGACTGTAAACAGAACATAGAAATATGTTCAGGCTAGTCATACATCAGACATTTGATTTTTTGTCCTCAGACGTTACCTAGATGGACATGCTGGGATTTCTTTGAGGGACTAATGCAAACCGTTGTCAGGAGTTATTCAGATTCATTGAACAAAGCCATATTGGCTAAATGTGAAGATAAGTACCAAACTCTAAGGCCCATAACTAACACTACTACTTGTGCAAACAATACAGTAACACAACATGGCTACTCTGTATGTGCCAAGATGGAGATGATTGTGCAGTGTAGCTAAAAATAGACAAGTCTTATGGGAAAGTGATATCAAACTAAATGTGCTGCTGCTTTTGCAGGTAAAACAGAGTGAATCGCAATTATCTGTTTCCACCTGTCTTCTGGGAAAGAAAAGGTGCTTCACATTTCTTTTTTAAGTATCAAGGTTTGGGGAATAACAAAAATTATATTATATAAATTATATAAATATTGTATAGGTCTGTCAGTGATGCTGAAGGAAAACAAAACAGGTCTGAGAAAGGAGAAGGCAGCGGTCAGTTTCAGGCATCGATCGATATGAATCAGCTTGTAATCCATGGTTCCCTTTAGAGGGCAGCCAGTTAAAAAGTGAACTTGTTTAAGAAACAAAATATTTTTTAGCAAGTGTAAACAAGTGAAATACAGTAAAAATGTTATGTGTTATGGAGGAGTACTTTGCTGCAGGACTTAACACAATGCAGAAAAATGCACTGAAGCCTTATGCAATACAAAAATTATGTTCTCGGGAATGCAGTACTGCAAGTTAAAATGTATTTATTCATTATTCAACTAAAGTTTTTCTATACCTTAATTCCATGCTTATATATAACTGTAAAGAAACTGTTATTCTTATTTTTTTAGGTATCAAAGTAGAACTTAAGATATAAATACTGATTAGGCTGTAAAAATTACATTATGTCTGTTGATGGGAATTGCAAAGGGTCTAATGTTACATAATGATCTTTCCTAGTTTTTCACATATATTACTTAAGATACCAAGTTTTTTCTACCTTTAATGCATTGTCATCTCAGAAATTATTGTGTGTATGTGTGTGTGTGTGTGTGTGTGTGTGTGTGTGTGTGTGTGTGTGTGTGTGTGTTTGTATAACTCAAAATCTGGTTGCAAATGATGTACTTTTGGCATTTTATTATAGATGTTGGTACTTTTCAGAAATATGAACATGAATGTAATAGATCTTCAGGCATACTGTTATAGGCATTCTAGACGTTTAGTACTAGCCTTGGTAATATCAGTAATACATATATGTATATATAGGTCTGTATGACATTGCCAACTTTTTGCAAAGTCAAAAGACATGGTTGAGACCATATGTTCAATGTTCCAAAAAGTTGAAAACAAGAAAATTGGCAAAAATATAGTTTTTTCCAGATGGCAAGCAATCCTGCTCCCCCAGCCTCCTGCAAATTATATATGTCAATGCTAAGATTGCACTATACTGCAATCTCCATACAAATGCTTCAACTTTTTGGAAAGTCAAACATATGGCCTCAACCATATGAGTTTCAACTTCCCAAAAAGTTGACAATGTCATATATATATATATATATATATATATATATATATATATATATATATATATATATATATATATATATATATATATATATATATATGTGTGTGTGTGTGTGTGTGTGTGTGTGTGTAGAGAGAGGGAGAAAGATGAACAGTTAAAGATCTTCAGTACAAAAACATTTATGTAAACATTATTACAATTACAAGCAAGATGAATGGTATGAGTATTATTCCTTCATCATCTGTCAGCACTGCACAATAATTAAGCAACATGCTTTTCCTTGGAGTTATGCACAAAAATGTTTTTTACATATGTGAGACATAATAACTGCTTATAGATTCATACTGGGCAATCAGTCTGCAGAATTCTATATGCTTAGCCAATAACAAGGCAGTGACAAAGGTGAAAATCAAATCCTGTAACTTATGCCTGTGAGGTATACACATTAATAATTACACTATCCCCAATCCTGATATCGTATTTGCTTCAAATGCCTAAAACCTTTTCTGTCAAGACATAGACACAAACAACTTGAGTTAAAAACCTTTGTGTAATGAAACCAGACAGCTTCAGGTACAGGCACTAAATAAATATTACTTCATCTGAGCATGTCACTAACAAAGAAAATGCATAAAAATGTGCTTACTATATCTTACTGCGTTAATGTGTAAATAGCTTTTATAGGCTTGTCATAACTATTGTATAATGTGCTAATGTAGAGTATAATAAATGGCTGTACTATGTTACTGTTAAGTAATTAAAAAGAAAGTGGTGACATTTTATTATTATATATACATTTACTACTTAACTGAACTTCTACAATGTGCTCCATTTAGCTGATATATCTTACAGCTGTGTATGGTTGATAATTTGGAGCCTTTATTTTAGATATTCATCATTTTACAAGTTATGATTAAAAGCTTTACTTCACTAGAAAATTCCCACTTACTTACGTTTTTGAAGGGATTTTGACAATTTTTGTGACAAGCTCAAGCTTCTAAAGGCTTCAGTTAGCTGACAGACTCATGAGAAACAATCTATGCAGTCTTCCAAGAAGTAGGCCTGACTTCTGAACCTGTTTCTCTTCACTGAACTCTAACAGCCAGTCAGATTCAAGAATGATTGTTTGAAATGTTTTCATTCATTTAGCAATTATTTTTATCTAAAAAGTCTTATAAACATGTTTTACTGTAAATATTGATTTATTTAATCTGAATTATATTTATATTTAAATAAGAATTGCAAATATGTTTCTGACAGTGACAGTTTTAAGTGCATCTTTTTTTCCTGTCTGCTTTAATGATATTACAGTCCTGTATTTTTTATTGTATTCTTATTTTTATCTGCAGTTTGTTAATCAGGAAAGTCCAGTGGGCCAAAATGAGCCTGTTTTCAATGGAGGCCCAGGGAACAAAAAGCTCCATATACAATTATTACAAAGCTAATGCCAACAAAGTTAAGTACAATACAATTAACATTTGAGCAAGGTGTTGTAACAAAGCATTGAATGAAATTAAAACAAGTATTTTAGAGCACATAAGTATAATTTGGAGTGCAGGCACTTATGCACTCAAGGTTTCATGAGGTGAGAGGTAAGAAGAATTAGAGAAAGAGATTAGAACAGTGAAAGTTGAATAGGCTGAGTTATGAGAAAGGAAAAAAGGGAGAGAGAGTAGAAATTAAATGAAGGGAGTCACCAAGTTGAGTTTTGAGAAAGGAGAGAAAAAAAGGATGGGGGAGCAGAAATTATATAGAGGGAGTCAGGTGGGGTGAGAGCATGAGCATTCCCAGTGAGAAGAGAGATGGGAATGGAGCATGGTCTTGAAAGAGGAGTGGTTTTGGGTAATTTGAATGTGGTGGAGAGTGAATTCCATAGGTGAGCGAGGAAGAAAGACAGGAGAAATTGCCCAGGTGCACGCAAGGGTTTGTACACTTTGAGGAGGTTCTGGTTACTGGACCTGAGTAGTCTGCCAGAATGATGCAAGGTGAGTATGGAGAAGAGGGAAGGGCAATTAGAAGGTTTGAAAATGAGTTTGTGAGTAGTTAGTTGAATGTAAGAGAGATAGTGGGGGAGTTCCAGACAGTTCAAGAAGTGGAGTGCATCACAGTGGTGGGAGAGGATATGGTCCCAGTAGCAAACTTAGAGATTTTATTGTAGTAGGATGACAGTTTTGACTTTAGAGAGGATTGAAGGTTGGTGAGGAGAGGGGCTTCATACAAGAGAGAGGGGATGAGGTAGGAAATAGACTGTATATGTTTGGAAGAGGGAGTGAGATAATGGCTGTGATGATACAGCATGCTGAGCTTTTGGTGTGTTTTCTTAATACTAGTTTGTACACGAATGTCAAACTTTAAATGTTCATCAATGATAACACCAAGAGGTTTTGTGTGGCAGATTATTTCAATGAGAATCTTATTCTGACTGACTATGGAGAAGGAATTTTTATTGATAGAGGTGTTTTTAGATGGGATAAAGATCATGATTTTGGTTTTGGATGCACTGAGAGCAAAGTGATTTTTCAGCTTCCAGTACTTGGTACAAGAGAAGGCATCCTTTGTTAGCTGCATGAGTTTGGGGAGAGATTGGGCATAACAAATTATGGTGGAATCATCTACGTATTGGACAAGTTTGGTATTAGGAATGAACTGATGAAAATTTTTAATGAAGATGTAAAAAAGTAAGGGACCCAGTATTGAGCCTTGTGGAACTCCTGTTGGAGTGTGAAGGAAGAGGTACTATTGTTCCACCTGACGGCTTGCTGTCCATTAGAAAGATAACTGGATAACCAGTTAATAGAGGAGGGGGAGAGATTGAGAAGAGAGAGTTTGGACAAGTGAAGGTTGTGGGAAACAGTATCAAAGGCCTTTGATAAGTCTAGGAGAAGAGTAGATGCAATGTTGCCAGAGTCTCGGGCGTGGTCGATGATGTCAAGGAAGGAGAGAATGGCAGTGGTAGTGCTATGTCCAGGTTTAAATCCATGCTGAGTTGGAGAAAGAAGTTGATTGCCTAGGAGGTAGGAGTTACAAGTGCATGCATTTTTCAAAGACTTTTGAGTTAGGGGACAGGATGGCTATAGGACAGAAGTTGGAAATTTCAGTATTGTTGCATCTTTTGTGGAGGGGGGGTGATGAATGCTTTCTTCCAGAGGAGGGGTACATAGGATTCTTGGACTGATAAGAATGGTGATGGGAAGGGTCATGCCATCAGCAGCTAGCTTGAGAAGGTTAGATGGAAGGTTGTTTGGGGTATGAGAGCATGGTTTTAGTTTTAGTAGAAGTTTTGTTATGGTGTGCAGAGAGATGGGTTGTATGGTAAAGGGGGAGGAGATGGGTACTGTTGATGTCAGTGGGACTAGAGTTGAGGGTGTGGGATGAGGGTGGAGCAGAAGTGTTACTGGAGAATGATGTGGTAAGCTTGGCTATTGAATCAATAAAGAAAGAGTTGAATTTGGTAGATAAGATATGATCTGGAGAGTTAGGGTCAGGGCAGGGATTGTCCTTTTTGCCAAGAGAGGGGAGAGCAGATATACTGTTCCAAAATGTTTTGGGGTTGGATCTATGTTGTTTTGAAACTTGGAGTAGTAGGACTTTCGGTCTAAAGCAATTTGTTTTTTCACTTTATTACAGAGTTGCTTATACTCAGTAAGGGTGTTGGGTGTTTTAGATTTATGGTAATGCTTCCAGGATTTATCTCAGAGATGGATGAGTGTAATAGTTGCTTTAGTTAGCCAAGGGGTGATTCTTTTAGTTCTGAGGGGAGCAAAGCTATCTAGTAGGTTGTTGAATGTAGTATTGAAGTATGTAACAGCTTCGTCAAGAGGGAGGGTTTTTACAGGGTTCCAGTTCATATGTTTTAGTGAGTCAGAGAAAGCTAGAGGGTTTAAGTTTTTTATGGTACAAGTTGCGATGTAGTTGTGGTGAAGATGGAGAGAGGATGGTGAGGGATGAGCAAAGGCAGGGAGATGAATGCTGAGGGAGTTGGGTAGGGTGCAGTTGTCAGAAAATGGAGTTGGAGTGAGAAAGTAACATCCAGTCCAGAATATTACAGGAGTTATCTTTATTAAATCTGGTAGGAGAGGTAATTATTGGGTCTATATTAGAACACCGAACGTTCAAAATTTTGAGTGTTCTAATATCGACCCATTTTCAGCAAACACTGAAAATATCGAAGAAATAGAAAACCAAATGTTTTCCTAGGAAAAGAATTTGGTTGTCCATGTCTGTTGCTTCGGTATTTTCAGCGCTGTGGTGGAAAGTTACAGATTGGGTTCAGGTAAGTGTGCGATTGTGTGGATGTGAGGGTTAGGGCGGGTTAGGTGAGTTAGGGTTAGGGCGTGGGTCAGGTAAGTATGTGATTTTGTGGACGTGAGGGTTAGGGCGGGGTAGATGAGTTAGGGTTAGGGCGCGGGTGAGGTGACTGTGCAATAGTGACGGACCTTAGGGTTAGGGTTTGGGTTAAGGTAAGTAGATAGTTAGTGGTGTATGTATAGTTTAGTGTAGGGTTAGGTGTAAGAGTTTAGGTGTATGTGTGTCTGTGGATTGCTGTTTGTTTGGTGTGCTTGTGTTGCATGTATCTGTTTTGGAACAGCAAATTTTTTCCCTAGGAAAAAATTTGCTGTTCTGAATGTTTGATGTTTTAAATTTTCGATTCATAGAGTTCGATATTAGAACACTCAAAATTTTGAATGTTTGGTGTTCTAATATAGACCCTAATTATTTGGGTGTAGTTGTATAGGTTTATATTCTGAGGTGATGTAGGTGATTGAAGTCCAGTTTATATTTACATCACCTAGGAGTATAGTTTCATTGCTTATGTTGAATGAGAACCAAGCAAGGATATATTCAAGAATGGGGATGTTATTTCCTGGTGGAATACAAAGAGCAGCTACGCATATGTTTTTGTGGTTATTAATTTTCAGGAGGGCCAGGGTTAGTTCAGTTATTGCAAACTGGGGTATAGGCTTGGTAAAGGGTATCATTGTTAGGGAGGAGGAGAAAAGTAGGACTACTCCACAACCTTTCTTTAAAGTTCTGTCATTTCTTATGATCTTGTAGTTAGGAGGGGTAATTTCAGAATCTTTTATGTGGGGTATTAGCCATGTTTTGGTGATAGAAAGAATGTCAGAGTGGTAATGGGATAGCCAGGCATGAAGGGTATGAAGTTTAATGCATAAACTTTGGGTGTTAATAGTAGCAAAAAGGAGAGATTTATGGTGAGAAGGTAAGGAAGACAAGTTAGGGTTAAAAGCATGGTTGACTAAGGGTCCAGGATTAGGATGTATGTCACCAGAGAGGAGGATAGAGATTAGCTGGAGTAGGAGGGAAGCAAGGTCTTTAGTTTCTTTGGAGTTGAGAGCAGGATAACTGGAGAGGTATGAATTGTGAGGGATTGGGACTGTATTACAGATATCAGGAAGAATCTTTCTAGTAAAGAGGAGAGAGTCATTATAGTAATATATGTGAGGAGAGATATAATTTGAGAGGTGAGATTCTTTTAAGGCATGTATTGAAGTTGTATGATAGAGAGGGTAGTAAGAAAAGTCAGGTAGTCTGGTAAGATAGTGTAGGCAGTAGAGGAGGAAAGGTAGACATATTAATGGTAGAGTATGTGTAGGTTTGATTTGCATGGTAGTCTAAGGTAGTATACCGTGAGGATGTGCAGAGGGAAGAAGGAATTAGCAGAAGGCAAAGTGGTGTGTGGTCCTTGGTAGTAAGAATGGGAGAAGGTAAGAATAGGTAAGGGGAGGATATTGGGTAGTAGAAACAGGAGGGGTTGGTGGATGAGGAGGTGGGTGGGGATTGTTCAGATAGGCTGAATGCTAGAGGGGGTGTGGTTTTGGGGTTACAAGTGTAGAGGCACTGGGGATGTGGGTAGGAATTGGGGGAAGGGTAAGGGAGCGGAGTGAGCCCAAAGGGCGAACAGAGCAGGTAGAGCTGAGAAGGAGGAAGGAGCAGAAAAGACCAACAAAAACAATCAGTGATACAGGAACTGTTGAGCAAAGGTACTGACAAGCTCAGAGGTATGTTACTTATATCCCAGAGGAAAATCAGGTGTACACTACCAAAGTATGTTCCAGGAATAATTAAAAAAAAGCAGATAAAACAAGGAATGTTCCACCATGGGAAAATAAACGTAAGACTTAAATGGATAAAATCAACTTAAACCCTCAGAACCAGGACAAGCACTTTCGGCAATATGCCATCATCAGATCCTGATTAACTAGTCCTGAGTACCCCATTTTTAAAAAAACAAGCATCCAATCACAAACCCAACATTTAAATCATGTGACAAATTAGAATAAAATGCAAATAGTCATAGTTCATCAGTTGCTAAAGCTGACCAATCAGTCTTTGTAAAAATAAAAACTTGACTTTATGGTTAATCGAATAATTTCTTTAGTCTCTTCCTCCATATTTTTTCACCAATAGAAAGAAATTGCTCAGACCAAATCTTTTAGCCAATAATATTTATGGACTTGCCAAGCCCCTCATAACCATCCAACACAAATTAAGATCTTCGTTGTGACCAACCAATGATGTATGGCTCTACCTACAGGTCAGTGAGCCGATGGGTTTTATGAGAAAGCTGAAGAAATTCATTACGTCTTATAGGAATGTATCTATCCGACGCATACTTTAAAACTCTTAGTAATTAATGTTTGAGGCCAACTTCAAAGAACCTTAGCTAATAAAACTTTCTTTGCCCAAGAACTTGGTATAGTACATTGCTTATGTGCATACATCTCTCTGAGAGAGCGGCAAACTCATAATGCCATCTGCAGGATTGTAATTATTTTATAAATTATGCTGCATTATCACATATTATTGCGATTTATCCAAGGGAATACTCTTAAAGTTCGAACTTTATCTTCTATAGAGAGCCTTAGTTCAAAATACAATTTAAAACTACATGGTTATCCTGATAATTTCCTAGCCAATCTGCATAAAGGATTCGCTTTTGTGACCAATAGGAACCATTCACAGATGCAGTATAATTCAGAGTAACATGGTTATTGCTGTTCATTTCCTAGCAAATCAATTTGGAAGATTCACATTAATGGCCAATAGAAATCATTCACAGGCAAAATATGCTAGAATTTGCAGATTGAAAAATCACTTAATAGCTACTGTTTGAGGTGGATTTCAAAATAACTATTCAATTTAAACTTCTCTTATTTACGGTCTTTATGTGGTACTTTGTGTGCATGCATATCTTCAAAAAAGCAGTGAATTAATAATGCCTGCTACAAGGTTATAATTCTTAGGTTGGCTTTATGGTATATTTTGACACATTTTTAATCTGATTTTATCCAAGAAATATTCTTACAGAAGCTCTTGTGATTTGTGGTATACTTCCACAAATCATCTTAATTCACAATACAATTCAAAATAACTTGTTCGTTGCTATTCATTTCCCAACCAATCAGTTTGTCAGATTCACATTGATGGCCAATAGAAACCCACCACAAACAAGAGAATTTTTTTGTGCCATTTCGCTTTCGTACACACATATCTCCAGAAAAGCGGCTAGTGAAGAATGTCTTCTAAGAGATTATGATTCTTTCATTAGCTTTATGCTGTATTTTCATACATGTTTAATCAAATTCTATTCAAAATAATATTCCTATAAAAGCTCTCATAGATAATGACCAAACTTCCACAAAGCTCCTTGACTCACAATATGATTTAAAAGCAGCATGCCCATTACTATTCATTTCCTAACCAATCAAATATCAGATTTGTATTTGTGACCAATATAAACAATCCACAGACAAAAGAATACTGCATACTACTTTGCTTTTTGTGCATACTTAATTCCAAAAAAGCAGCAAATGTTTAGTGCCACAGAGATTCTTATTTCACATTACGATATAAGATAGTATAGTTGTTTGCTCATTTCCTAACCTATCAGCTTAGAGGAATCACATCTGTGACCAATAGAAACCATTCATAGGCACAGTATGATCTGAGATAGCTGGCTATTCCTGCTCATTTCCTAGCTTATCGGCTTAGAGGGTTTACATCCATAGCCAATAAACCTCTAACAAACAAAAATAGTATCTTGATTTAACATTTGGAAAATCACTTGATGACTACTATTTTAAATATACTTCAAAGTATCCTTATAAATAAGACTTTCCTTGTCTAAGGGCTTAATATAATACTTTGCTTGTATTCAAACATATCTCCAAGAAAGCAGCTAGTTAATAATGTCATCTGCAAGGATATACTTCTTTCATGAGCTTTGTGCTGCATTTCATTGCATTTTAATAGGTTTTTACCCAATAAATGCTCTTACAAAGACTCTTATAATTTATAATTATATTCCACAAAGCACCTTGACTCACAATACGATTCAAAATAACATGATTATTTCTATTCATTCTCCAGCCAATCAGCAAGCAAATTCGCATTTATAACCAATAGAAACTGGCAAGTTAAAAATGCCATCTACAAAATAATAGTTCTTTCGTGAGCTTTATACTGTATTTTAATACATTTGATTTAACCCAAAGGAATGCTCTTGCAAAAGCTTCTTATAGATTATAGTTATACTTCCACATAGGGTCTTAAAGTATCAGGATTATTTCTATTCATTTTCCAGCCAATCGGCAAATCCGATTCACATTTAAAACCAATAGAAGCCATACATAGGCAAAAAGACTTGCAGAATGCTTCACTTTTGTATTTACATGTCTTATGGAAAAGCGGCAAGTTGAAAATGCCATCTACAAGATTATAGTTCTTTTGTGAGCTTTGTGCTGCATTCTAGTACATCTGATTTAACCAAAGGAATGCTCTGGCATTCTCCAGCAAGTCAAATTCACATTTATGACCAATAGAAACCATCCATAGACAAGAAGACTTACACTGTGCTTCGCTTTTGTATGTACATATTGTATAAAAAGCCATAGGTTAAGAATGCCATCTACAAGAGTATAGTTCTTTCATGGGATTTATGCTGTATTTTAGTACATTTGATTTGATTTAATTTGATTTTGGTATCTGCAAGATTATATTTCTTTTGTGAGCTTTATGCTGCATTTTAGTACGTTTAATTAAACCAAAGGAATGTTCTTGCAAAGGCTTTTAGCTATAACTTGGATTTATAGCCAATGGAAACCATCCGCAGGCAAAAGATGGTGTTATACTGTATAATCTAAAGTCACTTGATAACTACTATTTGGCTATAAATCTGAGTCAGATCTGCCAATTGACTAGAAAATGAATAAGCAACTACATGTTATCTTTAATTGTGCTGTGAGCTAAGACTCTATATGTAAGTATAAGTATACTCTACTTTTGTATGTTACTTATATGTTAAGGTTTGGTCTAATTCAAGGAGAATTGACCAGGTGTGACAACTGCACAAAAAATAATGTAAAAGGACAACAGGCCTTACAGCTGCAGGAAGCAGGGAAAAAGTATTGAAAGTTACCTAACACAATGAGTGGGAATATAGTGCCACCTAGTGGCTTTCCTGAGAAAAGTAAGATGTAGACTCTACTTATAGGGAGTGAACTGGCTGGAGGGGAAAGAGTTGGGAAAAGGGATTGCTGCAGAACTGCTAGTTTATACGATGTGGGTTAGCAATACAAACACCTTAAAAAATAAGCTTTGACAAAGAGTATTGCATATAACACGCAGATGGAGGGGGTTATTTTTAGAATTCCCTGGATTTCTTCTTTGGGTAGGTAAGTTCCTTAGTCTAAATGGAACTGTAGAAGGGGGACACCTGAGTGAAAAATACGTGAGTGAGCTGAAAAAGAGAGAGAAGTAGTATAATATAGAGGCATGGGAGAACTGGGGGGGGGGGGGAGGAAGTAATAGGATAGGCTGGATAGATCCAGTTACATGTGAAAAGTACAACACAAAAAAAGGGGGAAAGACAGTTCAGAATGGAAATATGAGAGCAGTTCCAGGGAGAAATTAAAGCATTAGATGGAAGCAGTGCAGTTAAATGCAATTCAACAGGCAATGGGTGCATATGCAAAAATGCATTGATCTAGGAGAACTAACAGCAGCAGGTACTTATTCACTATACAGTCAACAATACAAATAGTTCCTCTATAAGAACTGACAACAGCAGCTTATTTACTTTGCAGGTAACAGATTACAACAGGAGCTAATGCATTTTACAGCCAGAAGTGACCACAGCAGAAGTATTGCACACATAAGGAATTAGTGTAGAACAAATTCTGTATATCTCCCTTTGACCAAACCAGTTGCAAGAGCTAGTCAGGGGAACAACACATTAAGTGATTGGTGGTATGCATTTAGATACTGTATGTATTGGGCCTATTTGTATTTCTCAAACTTCTGTTATATTAATAGGGGTGGTCAGACTGAATTGTTTAGTAATACCGGGGGCATGATGAGTGTGTGATATCATAGCAGGGCTGAAAGATATTTTACAATACACTATATGGGAGGAAGGCACTACTCGTCATGCTCTAAATGTCATTTGCCATTGAAAATATGATACGTTATTAAACTGTATTGTAGGAATCGGTTAGGTCAGGCAGTAAAGCACAAATGTCGAATACTAAACAGGAGCAGAGACTAAACACATAAAACGACCACACACATTTAATTGTTTGTTACTCATAGCAACAAACAATTATTTGGATTAATCAATTTATCTTATTTAGCCTGTTTAGATAAAAAGAACTTTAAGAAATTGTATACAGCTTCATGTTCTTAGCTCATGCATACATAGTGTATTACATTGAGTATTTCCTTTTGTATGTTTTTAATGAACAAGCAGTTTCCCTTCTGCTTGCTATTAACATGTAGTAGCTATAAATGACCACTAGATGTCATGAAAAGGTTAGTTTGTGGCTTCTATGCGAGATATAGTAAGCCTGGATATAGTTTATCCATGCAGAAGGTTATTATAATATACAGTTTTATTTTCAAATTTAGAGTTTTTATATTGTCCATAACAGTTTTAAAAAGTGTATTTGTCATAATGAATCAAGGAAAGCACTTTTCAGTTTTACTTATAATAGCAGTCTCCATCAAATGATAATATTTAACATGATATCTATTAATGTCAATGGGTTGAACAACCCCATGAAAAGGAGTAGTGTCAACAAATATTTAATGCTACATAAAGCAGATTTTGCATTTATTCAGGAATCCAACTTAATAACAGAAGATCTAAACAAATTAACCAAGGATTATAAGATTTTGGGAAGTTCAAACTACAACCACAAAAGAAGAGATGTCCTAATTTTACATAGAAAATCAATGATAATTCCAGAAATAGTTGACTCATACTCAAAAGCAATGATGGTGTACTTGCTTTAGTCACATTAAAACTAGATAAAAATATGTACACTTTTGCAAACACCTACTGGATACTGGATATTGGAACTAAAACTATGAATAAAACATTTAGACACCATAACATTAAGGTCTAAAGGTTAGTAACTATTAGCAGGTGATTTTAATTGTATTCTTGTCTTCTTGTCCTCCACTGATACCCCAAGCTCTAAGTCCTTCAAGATGTCCCCTGTTGCCAAGCACTTGAACAACTATATAAAAGACAGAAACCTAATTGACATTGATGATACAAAAATATTATCCTCCTTGAAGTATTCTCACAACTTTTACAGATTTGGCACATACACCAACATAGACAAAGTCTTTGTAACCAGTTCTTTACTGGCCAAAACTGATAATGTAATGCTGACATCATGCCATATGTCTGACCACAATGCTATCACCTTCCATGTAACACTTAATACTGACCCCTTAAACTTCTGTAAAGATGGCCTACTTATCTAGTAACAGTACAAGGATTTAAAGAATTGTTTCTAGATGAATAAAGCTTTACCTAGACACCAATAATAATGGAGACACTTTAAAGGTAGTCTTACATGGTAAAGTCAAATATTGCTATATTATTTTATTTATTATTTATTTTATTTATTTCCAGTTTGATGACCAGGAAGGTCCACTGGGCTCAGGAAGCCCATTTTCAGTGGAGGCCCGGGGAGAAAAGCTCCGCATTACATAGTGTAGTTATAGATACAATCATAGTAAAGAAAACACAATTACAATTTCATTTTATGCAAGAGAACAGGAATTAAATCCTTGATTACATAGTATCTAAATATTTAGGATGGCAGTGGTAACTTAATTGTGAGGGGAAAAAAAATTAAGAAGGAAAAGAGAGAAAAAAGATGTAAAGGTTATTTATAATATGTACAGTTGTGATATTTATAATATGTACATTTAAGTTAGGTTAGCTTGTACTCAGAGTTAGACAGGAGTTTAAATGGAGGATAGATTATTAGGCTAGGTGGGGAGAGTGCAGTTGCATTTCCTGTTAGAGGAAAGGTAAGAGTGTAGCTGAATTTTAAAAGTTTCAAAGTTTTCACAAGTCCTTACTGAGGATGGAAGAGAATTCCATTTTTACCTAAGGAAAAGGATAGCAGAAACTTGACCAGCAAGACAATTGGGTTTGTGGACAGTGATTAGGTTTTCGTGAGTAGATCTTAGAGGTCTCTGAGGGGTGTAAGGTTGGAGGATGTTGGTTAGTGCCAGGCACTTAGTAGGTTGAAAAATTAGTCTGTGAGCTGTAATAATTTGGAGATAGTCTAGATGGTTGGAGAGTTCAAGCCAATTTAATGAATGAAGGGCAGTACAATGATGGGAGGAGAATGTGGCTTTGGTGGCAAATTTAGAAATCTTATTATAACAGATTTCCAATTTAGAGGAGAGAGAGGCAGATAAGTTTGTTAGTAGAGGAGTGCCATACAATAGTGAGGGGAGTAGATAGGTGGTGGCAAGAGTTTGCCTGGTGGGAGGTGAGAGAAAGTGGATGTTTCTGTATAGCATATCAAGTTTTATATGTTTTCTTTTAATGTTTTGCTGGATGTGAGTGTCGAATTTTAGGTGTTCATCAATAGTAACCCCAAGTAGTTTAGCGAAGGAAACAACCTCTATAGTAGAGTTGCTTTGGCTAATAATTTGGAATGAGTTTTTATCAAGAGGGGAAGCTTTTGAGGGAGAGAATAATAGTATTTTGGATTTGTTGGCATTTAGCAAGAGGTGGTTTTGAAGCATTCAGTTTTCAGTGGAGGAGAAAGCAGTTTGGGTCACTGTTTGAAGCTCTGAGAGGTTAAAAGCAGAGCAGAGTAAAGTTGTACAATTTTGGTGTTGGGTATGGCTTTGTGGAAATCATTAATAAAGATGTTGAACAGCATTGGACCAAGTATGGATCCCTGGGGTACCCCAGTGGGGGTAGGAAGGAAGGTTGAGGTGCCTTTCCCCCACTTCACAGTTTGAGACCTGTCAGAGAAGTAGCTTGAGAATCAGGATAAGGAATTCTGGGAGAGACGAAGGCTAGAAAGGTGGTTAAAGAGGTGGGTGTGGGATATAGTGTCGAATGCCTTGGACAGATCTAGTAGAACTGTAGATACTATATTTTCAGAGTCACGGGCAAGATTTACTGTCTAAGAAGGAGAGAAGGGCAGTGATAGTATTATGACCAGGGCAGAAGCCGTGTTGGGTTGGAGTAATAAGTTGGTGATTAGCTAGGAATGGCTAAAGCTGAAGGTGGATGCATTTTTCCAGGAGGTTTGAGATTGGGGAGAGGATAGCTATGAGGCAGTAGTTGGAAATGCTATTGTTTTTGCCTCCTTTATGGAGAGGTAGAATAAAGGCAACACACCATAGTTTGGGCACATAAGATTCCTGCATGGATCTATTGATCAAGATGCTGATGGGGAGTGCGATACCATCTGCAGCTATTATTAGAAAGGAAGATGGGATATTGTCAGGGGCATTGGAGCATGGTTTTATTTTAGAGAGTAATTTTTTTTTTTATGTGAAAGGTTGAGATGGGTTTAAGTTCAAATATTGGAGGATGATTGGGGGCAGAGGGTTATGTAGGGGGTGTGGAAGATTGGATAGTTTGAGGGGAAGTGTTGTTGTTAGGGAAGGCCTTGGTCAGTTCTGCTATAGAGTTGGTAAAGACAGAGTTGAATAGGGAGGCTATTTCAGGATCAGATTTGCTGGTGTCTGGGCAAGGGTCATTTTTTAAATTTTTGCTGCCTGGGTTGAGAAGAGAATTAATGGAGTTCCAGAAATGTTTGGGTTTTTTGATTGGTTAGACTGGAGTTTAATATAGTAGCACCTTTTTATCTCTGATTATTTGTTTTTTAATGAGGTTGCAGAGTTGCTTATATTTAAGAAGAGTTTCTAGCTGCTTATTTTGATGGCATGTTTTCCAGAATTTATCGCTTTGTAGCATAAGTTTTTTGGTGTCTTTGGTTAGCTATGGGTCTGTCTTGGTTTTTACTCTTTTTGTTCTTGATGGAGCTAGGGAGTTGAGGATGTTTAAGAAGATTTAGTTGAAGAATTCTACGGCATTGTCTAGTGGTAGAGTTTTTAGGAGGTTCCAGTTTGTTTGTTTGTTTTAGGGTGTCAGAGAAAGTAGTGGGGTTAAACTTTGTGAAGTTATGCGTGTGAGTATATTGGTGTAGTTGAGGAGAGCAATGGGTAGCTCTGTGGATGAAAGCTGGCAAGTGGTCTCCTATAGGGTCAGGTATAATGCCAGAGTTTATGACTTTATTAGGGCGGGATACTAGGATCAACTCTATTGTGGTACCTGGGGGGGGGGGTTGTTTTGTTGGGTCTGGTAATGGAGTTAGTTGGGTATAGTTAAAATAAATTGATGGATATGGAGGGATTTGGGTTGTTGATTTTATTCCAGTCGATATTTACATCTCCATAAATAAACGGAAAGAATGGGATAAAAAACTGGTAGACATGCAACAAGAAATTGATGAGCTAAAACTAAAACTTACATCAAATGACAAATCTGCATTAGCTGACATATGTAAATTGAACAATGAATATCAGGATATCATGCAGCATAAAATATCAATAAATCTGGAAAAAATCAGATTACAACCCTATTCAATTAATCCTATGAGAAGTCATATAAAAGAAATAATATACACTAGAAATAATCATCAAAGTTACAGATCTAAAAAAAAACCTTGTGTTTTAAAAACCATTACAAGAATACTAATAATAATAACTCATGTACAAGTGATAAAAGTATAGACAACTTTCTTGCTAATAATATACAAAAAAAACTGTCCAAACACAATATTAATAACATAGATAACCCCTTTTCCTTTAATGAATTAAAGGAACAAATAAAAAATCTTAAGAAAAAAGGAACCAGGGCTGGGTGGTCTAATTCCAGCATTTTACAAACTCTTACCTGATAACATCTTTAAAATCTTACTCAATGCATTCCAAGAAGTTAAAACTACAGCAAACATCCCTCCCTCATGGAAATATTCTCTCATCTCTCCCATCTTAAAACCAAATAAAGAGCTCAACCTTTGTACATCATACAGGCCAATCTCTTTGCTTAATATTGACTACAAGATATTCATATCTGTCTTAGCAGACAGAATCATGAAGACCAAACCGGGTTTATCAAAAGCAGAAAGGTGCAAGACAATGTAATTAGATTACTGTCCTTACTAGACTTGGCAAACATGAAAAAAAATGAGCTTTCTATTTTAAGCTTTGATATAGATAAAGCTTTCAACTCCCTAAGTTGGCCATATCTGTTTAAAGCTCTGCAAAAATACAATTTCTCCCCAAACTTTATAAGATTAATTAAAAAACTATATGAAAAGTCCATAGCCTATGTAAAGATTGGCCCCTATCACCATTACTCTTTGTCCTGGCTATTGAGCCTCTTGCAAATTATGTTGGAAATAATGACATTGTTAAAGGATATAAAGTGTCAGACAAATCATCCCTGAGATACAACTACTTGCTGATGACCTACTAATAACTTCTAATGATAATGAAAATTCAGTAAATTACCTATTACATAATCTAGACTTTTTTTGCAAACATCTCTAGTCTAAAATTCAATCACAACAAAACTCAGGCACTTCCTCTGAGTAAAAATGTTACTATGAAACTTAGATCAAAAAGAGACAGAAACTGGGAGAACACACATATTAAATAGCTAGGTATCATTATTGAATCTAATTATAAAAAAATCACTCACATCTAATTACAAACAATTTATAAACTCAATTACTGGTCTACTACACAGTGGGAACAGGCTCTTCTTCACATTTGAAGACAGACTAACTTTAATCAAAATGATACTGTTACCTAAAATCTTATTCATTGGCCAAGCTCTAATAATTCCCCCACCTGTCAAAATTAATTAGAAAATGAATAATTTAATCCATAACTTCCTCTGATATCCCAAAAAACAAGAATTTCTCTTCTCTGGCACACCACAGGCTTGGATGAAGGAGGTATAGGGTTTCCAAATACTGATTCTTATTTAAACTCTACATTTATTAACATACTGCATGATTCACGAAGCCTCCGTGTAAGAGTTAGCAAGTCTTACACGGAGGCTGCAGTTAAATGGGGTGATGTCAGCATGCCATGCATATTCATGAGGGCATGCTGAATCACACCCTAGGCTAGCACAGTCTGTGTAGCAATGTAGGGGGCATGTCCACATGGCGAGTCCTGCAAAGGGACACACCCCCAGAAGAATCACAGTCCCAAAAGGAAACTCCCACGAGCGAGTCCGCGGAAATGTCAAGAAACACAACAGCACACATGACCCCACAGACTATTAACCCAACTGAAATGTAAAACGTAAAAATGAACAGTTTAATTTTTTTTTTAATTTCAAAAATGTTTGCCCGTAATTGCGCTCGTTTGTGCGGGTGTGCCCTTCGCTCAGCCACAGTTAGCAGTCATTGAAAAGGCATATAAGATCTAAATATGCAAAATAAGCCAAGTAGCACTAGCGTAGCGGTAGAGACGTTGGCCAAACAGGAGGTAGTCACGGTTCGAGCCCCAACAACATCATTTTTTTATTTTTAGTGAAATAAGCACGAAACAATCCCCTGACATATATGTATATATATACAATTATAATTTAAGTAAAATGCAATGAAATGGGCCATGTTTTATGAAGAAATCTGACACAATAAAAAAATAAAATAGTTTATAAGTGCCCATAGCTGAGCAGCGCTCTAGCAAGCTAAGTATGTTTGCCCGTAGGTGACCAGTGGTTTAACAGGTATAATATGAGTGCCCGGAGTTGAGCAGCGCTTTAACAAACACGCTGAAACTGTGTGCCTGTAGTTGCACAACATTTCTCACAGCGTAATATGCATGCTCATAGCCAAATAACGCGTTAACCAGTGTAACCCGTTTGCGCGGAGCTGCGCAGCGTGCCAACCGGCTTACCGGTGGGCAACGTTGAGCAATCTGTATCAAAGATGCCTTTAAACAGACATATCTCCTAGCCTGTCTAGACAGTAGTAAAATAAAAAAAAAAGCAATGCCCAGGTTCGAACCCAGCATACTGTGCATCATAGTCAAAGTACTGAACCACAAAGCCATGACAGTTGTACTGAAAACATGCAGTATTAGCATATATATAGGAATGAACGGAAATAGAAGCATGACAAAGCGGGTTTTGCGAAGCTGATACAATTCCAAAATGGCCAATCATAGATAAGTGTGGGAAAAATGGCATATATAAGACCCACAGGCGGGAATACACAGCATAACTGATTGTGGAACCTATTTGCAGTCAGGATGGCAGGTGTAGGTGAGGGTAGTCGCTTCTGAGTACAGAGATGGGGTGTTGAGGAGTCCAAATACATGGTTTGGCTCCTAGTCCATGATCATGAGGCTCAACTCATGCAGGGCCAGGTTCTGTGGGGTGCATATAAGGCAGAGGCATGGAACCGGTTGGCACATGATCTCACCAGTGCCACAGGCATACCAAGGACTGGTGAACAGGTCCGTCACCACCATGCGGACCTGAAGAGACGGAAGTAGGACCAACTGAACCATTGTATCCAGGAGGCCCGGCAAATGCCCAACGCCCCACTACTGAGTAAGTATCCATGTAATTATGTATGTAAGGAATTATCCTAGCTGATATTATGGAGATGTATGTTCCAAAATTACTTCATTTATATTACAGCTGCAGGTGTGTGTTCTGCGAATCGGCGAGCCTATGGTGATAGGCTGGAGCAGTTGCGCCACCAGGCAGGTTAGTAATTATATTACTGTAATTGTTATACAATATAAGTGAGACAGCTTGTAAATGAGCTCACTGTAGTTACATATTAATAAAGTTCAAATAACACTAGAAGAAAGATTCTGCTAGTACTGCATGATTAGATAAGTGATGCAGCCTGTAATCCAGAAATAAAAATTAAACAAGTCTGAAATACTGATTACCCACCTGAAGTGTAATAACAGATAACCTGCTGCAGCCTGAAAATCAGTGGTAAACAAGCTAAAGACAACAGACATGTGTCAAATACATCCCCTTAGAAAATCTGCCATATGAAACAAGTGAGTCTGTTGGAAAGGATTGTTGTAACCAAGTATGACATGTTAATAATGCCTAGAATAAAGTACCATCTTGAATTGTAAAAATAAAACAAGTGAGAGTGTGAGAAAGAGGTATGAATCGACCAACAAAGCTGTTATAACTTCTGAATAAAGTATACTGCAGTCAGTACATAATGAAATGAATGAGACAGCCACAACCAAACAGTGAAATGTTTGAAATAAAGTACTGAAGCTGGAATGTGTCTGTCCCACAATTTGGATATGTTGCTGTACCCTTGCAATATGGAGATAGTATGGTTGTATGAAATAATGAACATCCACAGTTGTCTAGAGCCATATAAATGAAATGTAGCAGGATGCTGTACCTGAACATAGCCAGATATGAAGGTGTATGAATAAAAATGCAATGTATATTAATGTAGCAGTAACAGTCCCATCACCAACATTCCTAAGGTTACATATAGGAAACTGTAATAAGACCGGTAGGGTATATATATCTGCAGCTACTAGAGATATACAGCATATGTATAGGTAGTTGAAGTTGTTAATGAAATATTTCTTCACCCTACCTTGATAAAGCCTGGTATTAGCCAGGCAAAAGCGCTTGTTTTAAATTTGACTGCTAGTTGTTTTTACTGTTGTCACGTCTATTAAAGACTTTGTGCAAAAAACTTCGTGGTTGGCCATCTTTGCTGTGGTTTGTACTATTTCTTGGTTAGTGACTTACTACATTCTGTGCTTGAACCCCTACGCCAGCTTGAGGCCTGGGTGGCACAACTCACGGGTGTCCGTGCTGCCCGTCCTACACAGTCACCAGCACAGCCCCGTCCTGGGCTGTGAAGGCACAGTGGCAACTGCCCATGGGTGGAGATCTCAGTTCCACTGTTGCCATCTGCGGGCTCATGGGCTCGCGATATCCCAAAATCAGTCCCCGTCAATTATGTTTCCCCCCCACATGTGTCATACTCCGCCCCTGTATGCGTCTTGTTTGTCTTGTCTGTTAACTTCCCCTACCTACCTCCCCAAATATACCTACTTCCTGTACCTCACATTCCACTCTCACCTGAAAAAAAATAAAAAAAGGGCACTCTGTTCCCGCAAAAAAATTACGCCCCATACATAGCTGCCCATTTTGCAGACATGTCTGCTGGACATGTGAAGTGGTAATTACAATTGGCTGTACAACATATTTTGTTGTCGTCACCCCTCTCTCAGGGGTGGAAGGTTTCAAATTTCACACCAAATTACAGACATATGCACAGCTGTTGCTGATAAAGAAATGGGCAGCTATGGGCCTTTCCTACATCCTTCCTGCAAATCCCGAGCTTGTTTTCCTACTGTCCTACCCTCTTTGTGCCCCCTTTTTCACCACTTTCCTATCTGCCCATTTTCTTTTCTTTCAAAGAAATTAGGGCAGGTGTGAGCGAGAGTAAGCACTTTTAAGTCGTTGTAAGCGGGTGTGCACTTGTGTGCGCTTAGCTAAGCGTGTGTGCACGAAGCAATGTGGCACTGCGCATGCGTGAGCTCCGCGCAAACCAGCGCTAACCCCCTTACAACTGCTTAAAAGTGCCTTAGTCACTCTGTATGACAAGGCCTGTAGTCTGCTCAGCAGCAAAATAAAATTCCTCTGTCAGTCTCTAACCCAGGACCTTGGAAACACTAGTCTGCATGACTTACCACTAAGCCATAACTGATATACAAGAACTTTGTGCTGAAAGCAATATATCATGAAATAGCAGGACTGAATGTAAAGGGAATATATGAAGGCTATTACACAAAGCTTTTCTTGTATCTTTACTGGCAATTCTTGTGGATTTGTATAACATTAGTGTGAGAAGAGAAACAGCCATGCTAGTCGGTAGCTAGTAGGTAATAATGTGACAGTAGCATCTTGCAAACCGCACACATTATCAGAGCAGGATAAACACTGCCATATTTGAACAGGTAAGAGGCCAGACCTCGCAACTGTGACTGATTTACAGGGATGTCCCTGATTTGAAAACAAATGTTAACTGTGCCCCACTGACTCCCTGTGAAATGTACTAACAGTAGGCAGAAAGGTGTTTTATCCCACGTAATGGTAACTGTCAACTACTGAAAGTATGCACTACTTGCATGTCAGAAATGGTGTATTAATACATATGCTCAAAATACCCCACAGTCACAACTGCAGAATATCTGAATTATATCACGGATGTATCCCACTGATATGAACCATTCCCTGAGGCTGGTAAAAGATACACCTGAGAGTATCTGAGGCCTGCAAGTGTCATAAACTCACAGGCATATCATTCTGTCTGCTGTCACACACTCTGTGAATAGCTGTAGAATAGCTTCCACAAGCACACCCACATGTAGGTGTACAACCCACAAATATCAAAGAAGGTATCCAACTAATGACAGACGGACAGTATTGCAGTTTATAAGCACTGCATGTGCCTGCTTTCCATAACTGTTAGTACAAAGTACAAGGCGCCACTACTGCTCAGCAGCAAAATAAAATACCCTTGTAGGTGTCAAGCCCCACACCTTGGCCAGACCAGACTGCATGCAGTACCACCAAACCACAACAAACGTATAAGGAATTGCTGCTGAAAGAAATATAGCAAGCATTACAAAGAGTGAATGTGAATGGAAAATAGGAAAGCCATAGCAACACATTCCAGTAAAGACACCTAGCAGGCATTCAAGGAGTGAATGTAAAGGCCAAATAGTGAAGCCATAACAACAAATTGCAAGAGCCACTGCTGTAAACCAGTTACTCCACAAGTCCCACAGGAAACCACATACTCCCATTAAAACAGTATTAGTATTATTAGGTGTCAGTTAACATACACACTGAGAAGAATAAACTGGAGGAAGCAATAGTCAGGTGTTAGTACAACATGCATGTCAGTGCCTACAACACAGCCTGAAATATGAGAGACATACCAACCTTTACACTCACACAACAGTGTCCACAGCATACCAGCATGGTCCCCACCTTGAAAATCTGAAATGGCTACGCCTACCTAACCTAACATTTTATAGCACTGTCCTGAAATCACAGTGAGAACTGCAATTACCACACAGCAGGCTGCATGCAATTAACAAATGCTGGCTAACAATTGGTGCAGAGGCCATCACATGCACATGTGCATATATCTACAAAAGCAGCCTGTACTCCCAGTCCACACATGCAATACTTTCATTGCAACATCTGGAGGGAGAGAGAGAGATAGAGAAAAAAAAAAAAAAAAAAGAGACACAGACAGCCGAAAATAAAACAATACAGAACAGCAAGCTAACCAGCAGCAAGCCATCACAAACAGCAGTGTCAAACAAAGGTAATGTAAACCTATAATGTAATAGTCTACACACTGTGAGCCCTCCATATGTGTTAGCAGTCTGTATATATATATATATATATATATCTATATCTATATATATATATATATATATATATATATATATATATATATATATATGAAAATGTGCATAGGGCAGGGGACATACTGCAACAGTTAGTGAAGGCTGGACATACATATGTATATGAAGGATGCTATGTGCACATATCAATGTAGTTTGTAGTGCAACGTACAATGTAGGTTGTATAGTAATGGATGTTTAGCAGTATGTTAGTGTGTGTATTCGTATGTGTAAATAAAAAGGTATATATATATATATATATATATATATATATATATATATATATATATATTATATGTATATGTATGTATATTTATATATGTATCTAAATATAATATGCATATATGTATACATGTATAGAGAGGGATGTAGAAATAGATAGACCCAGAATGATACCACAGTACAAGGACAAAATGATTGACTTCAACAATTGGCTAAGCTTTTGGTGTCATTCTAAGTGGATCCAGTATTTGTCTGCCTGGGACGACATGATCGACAGTCCATGATGCTTTGCCAGAGATGGCCTGCACCTGTCGCCCTTAGGATTCCAGATACTGGCTAAGACTCTTGCCACCCCTATAGTGCCTTTGTCAGGCAAGGTTCAAATGACAAATTCACCACCGTAAACGGTGACATCTGTGACATCTGTGCAGTGACAGAGACCTGGTTCAAAGCTCCAGAGAGCACCCCTGCATTACCAGGCTTCAATGCATACCACACCTTTTGGCCACCTAACCCAGAAAGAAGCACTAAAGGCGGAGGCGTGTCCATATTCATTAAGGATATCCACACCTCCAGGCTAGTTGCACAGCATAATGCATCTGAGATTATCCAAGTGCAACTAACTCTGGGCAAGACCGCAATCCAAATTGTAGCTTGTTAAAGACCCCCCCACCATGCTTCAGGATTCACACCCCTCATTTCTTGATACACTGGATAGTATTAGGGTACAAACCAACACCCCAATAATGAGTGATTTCAACTACCCCACCATTAACTGGGAAAATTACTCATGTACCAACTCTTTTGCTTAACTTTTTCTAGAATTCATAAATACCAACACCTTGGATCAACTTATTCACACCCCCACCAGGGGCAGCAATATCCTAGACTTGGTCATCACCAACATGGGAAACCGGTGTTCCACACCAGAGGTCAATTCCTTGTTGGTCAGATCCGACAACAAGGTAATCAGCCTAGACATCCACATCCCACCCCCAGCCCCAATTAGGGAAACCATCGTAACAAACTTCTCAAAAGCCAACTTCACACTTCTTAAGACAGAAGTGGCAAACTTCATGACACCCATGCAGACAGACAATAGAGGTATGACTACCGAATCCTACACAAATGCACTGTATAAGCACTTACACAAGTGCATGGATCATGCTATCCCTAATAGAACCAAGATGTTATCCTCCAGACAAAGGAAGCCAGTCTGGTGGTCCTCTGCCATAAACAAACTCTACAACAGAAGAAAGAAACTGTTGCAAAAATAAGAAAAATCCCATGACTGGAGGAACTCCCTGGTCAGCCTCAGTAAGAAGCTGAGATGCCTCATAAAATCCTCCAAAGCTAGTTACGAAAACAAAATTGCCACTGACTCTAAAGACAACCATAAAGCATTCTATAGTTATGTCAAGTATCTAAATGGGAACACTCAGATCTGCTCTGAGTTACAGCATAATGGCACTAAATATGCAGAACCAACTGATATTGCCAACATCCTGGCAGATAGGTTCAGTGCTAACTTTACCCCCCTCTCACCCCCTAGAGGGCCCATCTCTATACTGGAAGAATGCAAAGTTCCTATAATCACGGCTGCACAGGTAAAAAACACACTGTCCAAAGCCAAGAACACAGCATCCATGGGACCTGACAATATCCCAGGCTGCGTTCTACACGAACTACTGAATGAAATGGCACCCTACCTAAATACCATGTTCAATCATAGCCTCACCTCAGGCTTTGTACCCACTGAATGGCGCACCACGACACTTATCCCACTCCACAAAGGGGGAGCCACGACGGACCCCAGTAACTACTGCCCCATTAGCCTGACGAGCCTGGTCTGCAAGGCCATGGAACGTATCATCATGGAACTCATAAACAAAGACATCGGTAATCTCCAAACTCTGGACCCCACTCAGTTTGGATTTGTAAAAGGCAGATCATGTCTCCTAAACCTAATTGACTTCTTTGAAGCAGTCACCAAAGCCATAGATGATGGTAAAATGGTTCACACAGCTTATGTAGATCTCGCTAAGGCTTTCAACACCATCCCCCACTCTGAAATTATAGATAAGCTCACTAAACTAGGCATAAATCCCTATGTCATAAGATGGGTCGCCAACTGGCTCATGGACAGAACCCACACTGTGAAAGTAGCGTATTACAAATCTGACACCAGACCAGTGACAAGTGGAGTACCACAGGGTTCAGTCCTGGGTCCTCTCCTGTTTGGTATCTACTTCTCTGAAGTGCAGGCCAACACAGAAGGTCTTTGGCTAACAAAGTTTGCAGATGACTGAAAACTAGGAGCCATAATTGAAATTCCTAACGATGTGGGCAAACTACAAAAGGGCCTCACTGAGACAGATACCTGGTGTCAAAGCCATGGCCTGAAGCTCAATGCCAAAAAGTGTATTGCCATCCCCTTTGGTAAAAACTCTGTACCCATGAATTACCACATAGCTGGTAGTCTACTTAATGATGAAAATGTGATGAGACCTTGGGACACAGGTGGACAGTAGTCTCTCCTTTGATAATCACATCACCACAGTGGTCGGGAAATCCTTCTACGTGGCTCATCTCATCACAAAAGGATTCCCATCCAGAAAAAAGAGGTCATTGTTCCCCTCTACTCATCACTTATTAGACCCATTATAGAATACAACGCCCCTTTTGGTATGTACCTCACAAGACAACTACAACAACTGGAAAGACTCCAGAAATACCTCACAAAGAGGATTACTGGCCTCAAACAGATGCCCTATGCAGACCGTCTCAAAAAACTACAGCTTGACTCCATGGCATATCGCCTACTCAGGGGTGATCTCTGCCTGACACACAAAGCTATGTCAAACCCAGAGCTGTTGGACATGCTCCACTTAAAGAAATCCCAATCCCTCTGAGCTGCACACTCTAGGGACCTTAACCTTGTCACCACAATAAACAGAACATGCTGGAGGGATAGAGTCCTGTCCCAGAGACTTCCCATACTCTGGAACAGACTACCTATCTATGTCAAACAGAGCTCCTCATTAGCACTCTTCAATAAAGATCTTGATGATTGGATGGGAAATGGGAAATTCACCCCAGGGATCACTTCTGTGGCTCTGCTCGACAGGGGCATAGGAAAATACTTTTCTTGGGTGGTGAAAGCCAGGGTACATTTATTGGCTAGGCTTGTATGGGCCCTAGGGCCGATAGCCTAGTACCTACCTATGAACCTATGAACCTATGAACATATATAGATAGATGGATAAAATATGTATATACATATATTATGTAATAGACACATACATATATAGATATATATAGATACATACACATATACAGACAGATATGAATGTCTACAGATATGTATGTATATGAATATCTCTCCGTCCCCCCCCCTCTCTCTCTCTCTATATATATATATATATATATATATATATATCTATATATAAAAGAGAGGCACATGTGTACAGATGTATTGCAACAGGTGCCTGTTGACAAAGGCATGGACTGAACACCAGTGTGGATACAGGAGTACCATACCCCATTCCAAAACACTTACACCACTAACCACCACATATGTGGTTGCCTGCATACTACTGGATGTGTCAGGAGGGAACATGGGAAACAAGTGTACAATAGCCTCCCCTTTGATATTCACAGTGGCACACCAGTCTTGTAATACCTGTACATGGTACATGTCAGCAGAAATGGTGTGTCAGCTAGTGAAATGTAGGTCACTGTACCCGTCTACACCTCACAATGTCCTACATGGTATGTACCTCCCATGACAACTACAGAAAGGGAGAAGGACACAGTCATACCTAACAAACAGTGATAATGCCCTCAAACACATTACCTATGTAGAGTGACTGACAAAACCACAGATAGAGTGCCTCTCAAACTACCTACACAGAGGTTACCACTGCTGGATATACATAGTTAAGTCACACCCATAACAGTCGTCCAACAACCATGATAACACCTCACAATATCCCCAGCATAAATTACCTATGTCTGTCATCCTTGGCACCGCAGTAAAGAGCACATGGTGGAGGTACAGGTTCCTACCCACAAATAAGCCATACCCTGGAGTAAACCACCCAGCATTAAGAAGCAAGGCTCCCCATTAGTAGATGTCAGACATACCCCTGTTAAATGTTATGCAGATAGGTAGTATGCCATATGAGTCACCCTGTGTAACTGTTTGACAGGAGCAAGTACAATCACATTACATGTGTCCCAAGGGGCAGGGTAGCATAACAGTATGCTGCTGTAGGCCCAGGCCCAATAGCATACTACCTGTCTATGACACAATGCACACACACATGTACTCATTGCAATACCAACTATGTGAGGTGGAATGAGTGTGCCACTGACTGTGTGCAAGGTTTGTAATGGTGTGATTGCTCAGCATGACTTTGTGTCTGTCATGGTAGTGTGTGTCCTTGGTGTGAGGCCAGAGAAAGATGTGTCAGGTATTGGGATACAAACATACTACATTGCCATATGTTGTGCTGTGGTTCCCTGTATGTGACTGTGGTGTAGGTATGGTTATGGCAACAAAGACTATGGTGCATTACCAGTGACATTTGTACTGTGCATTGCATGCATTGCATGGGTTGACAATGTTCCCCATATATTACCTTGATACAAAACCCAGTGTGAGGCTGTGCATTGGACCTCAAACAGTGTGCCGACTGCTGGAGTATACTTGTTTGTTGTATGGAGTGTGCCAGGCACTGTCACAGAGTTGTCGGCTGAGCACTGATATGTGGTCATTTACATGTGTATCCCCCAATAGACAGACAGATGCTATATATGGCAGTTCAGTGATATCACTACAGTAGAGTATTATGTGTGCCATATCACTTGCTCACATATTTTTCCTTTCCTTCCAGGGCAATGGTGCACCAGCACAACCCCACATACTCTGCTGCAGAGGAAGAGGAGATACACCAGAGCCTGGTGCAGGATTTTGCCACACTCTTTTCCTGCACCAGCCAGAACCAGCAGGAGAGGGCTGCACTGTGGCAAGACCTTGTCCATCGGGTAAATGACATAGGCATGCATAACCAGACATATGAGCAGGTACACCATCACTGCAGTGATTTAATTAGAAATGTCCGTCAGCATGTGTCTGATATCCACAGGCAACAGCTTGCAACAGGTGGTGGGGTGGCTATACACCCCCCCTCACCAGACTGGAGGGGCTCCTCCTAAGTGTTGTGGCTCCAGCCCAACAACAACAACATCCGCACACATGTGTAATGATGGAGGCTGGAGCCACCCAGCAGGAACACTTGGAGCGTGCAGGTAACATGCCATATCTATAGTTGACTGTTCTCTACACTCGTAGTTTATGCATGTGTGAGGTGTGTACTGTGTTTGTAGCTGTTATCCTGGTAATTATTGTGCAAGAGTGATATTCTCAATATCGGCAGTAGACCTGTGAAAGCCAACTGTTGTACTACTGAACTGTATCATACTCACAGTATCAATGGCACAGTTGTGCCCACTGACAATAAATGTCTTATTTGTGCAGGTCCCTCTGGTGTAACAGCAAGGCAGCCAATCCATGCTGGTGAGTGTGTAATAACAATCCTTTAATACTAATGATAATAATAATAGTAATAATACCCTAAAATGGTATTGCTATGTGTGTGATTGCAGGTGTGTTTGTGTCTGTGTGTTTGTATCTCATGTACTGAGGAGTGTGCATGTGTGCATGTGTGCATGTGTGCATGTGCCCATGTGTACATGTGTGCATGTGTGCATGTGCCCATGTGTGCATGTGCCCATGTGTGCATGTGTGCATGTGTGCATGTGCCCATGTGTGCATGTGTGCATGTGTCCATGTGTGCATGTGTGCATGTGCCTATGTGTGCATGTGTGCATGTGTGCATGTGCCCATGTGTACATGTGTGCATGTGTGCATGTGCCCATGTGTGCATGTGTGCATGTGTGGTAACATTGTGTACACATTGTAAACTGTGTTTCCTGTCTTCCTCTCACAGGTTCTGGTGCTGCTCTGGTGGTGTGCAGCAGGGAACCTGAATCTGCTGCTGGGGATAGTGATAATGATGATACCTGTGTAATGGCACAGGGAGGTGTGCCAGGGTCCGTTGTTGGTCAGCCAATCGACAGTACACAGCTGTCAACCCCATCAATGCACACAGTCATCCTGCCAATACATCCATTGCCACCAATATCCCTAGGTGATGGACAGCATACAGTGGGCATTGACCAGGGTAATGTGGTATCAGTGGCACATGCATCCCCTCACAGCAGCCATGGCTAGAGTCCTGACATGGTACCACACAGGCAGATGTCCAGGGGTTCTCGTGGGAGCATCTGTGGTCGTACTGCCCCTGTCAGACGTGCCCACAGAGGTCTTTCAACCTCAGCTATGTTCAGGGCTGTAATGCAGGCACAGTCACATATGGAACGGTACACCAGACAGGGTCTGAGGGAGCTGAGAGCACATCACACTGCTATGAATGACACTATGCGTGACGTTGCGGCTGCCATCCGTAATTTCACCGAGGTCATTGACAGACATTGGGGGGACACATTAGATCTGTTCCACAACTACATGTCCATGAGCCAGGGCAATCCAGGACAGTTAAGGCGTCGACGTTGATGAATGCCAGCAACAGCAGCAGCTGGCAGTCATTGCGGATGACAACAAACCCGTGGCCGCTCCCATAGTGCCAGTACCAGCCCCAGCAATGCTGGGTCTGTGCTGTCATCAGACTGCTTTAGGAGACCACATGCACGTGGCTCTAGACAGTCCCAGCAGGGACATGTCTCCAGTCATCAACCACCTGCTTCTGATGACAGTACCCAGTCTGGCTTAGTATCTGATTCTGTCCGTAGCACCCCTGCCAGGCACAGGTACCGTGTCCGTGGCCAGAGACAGTGATCTGTATGACCTGGCAGGTACAGTCTGTGGCTGTCCACAAACACCCATATATGGCAGCCACGAGGTGGAACTGTGTGCATGCATACACACATGCATAATGCTAACACCTAGGGCTAACACATACATGCACACACTGCATCAACATTGCCCCATCTTCTACGGTTGTCCCTCACTAACACACACACACATACATGTCGATTGGTTGTATCAGTGGCAGACTCAGGCATACCAAGTACACACCCTGTGCATATGATGAAAATGTGCCACCTCCTGCAATCTGTAACATTGATGCAGGACCAGTTAACATTGTGCTGATGCACAGGGTGACTACATACATGTGTAGTAATATTATCATGCTGTCAACTGTACAGTGTAATGATATCATTGTGGGTATATCCCAGCATGCCTGATGCATTAACAGTATGATTGTCATTGTATTGTTTGGTACACCACTATTAATTACCATAGTGTAATGTCTGCACATCTTTGCATTCTGCTGGTAAGGCTGTAAACAGAAGGCCACCTACATAGGTAGCACAGGGGATAAGAAAATGGAAGTAATGATACTCAATGGTGGACATGTAAACCACAAGATGCATGCAGTACAACCTCTACTCTACATGGAGAATGTTGATATCTGTGCAGTAATAGACAACAGGTTCAAGACTCCCAAGAGCACCCTAGCACTACCATGTTACACCTCATACCATGCTTGACAGCCCCAAAACACACAACTAACTATGATAGGAGGTGAGTCTCATTAAATGTCAGGGATACTGTGGTGGCAGGACAGGTAGCATGCAGCCTACTAAGTTGGGAACTGCTGACTGAGGGCTCAGTGTCTGTTATTTTAAATGTGTATTAGTTCTGGTTTAAGCACTTGGGCTTCAGGCCAGTTATTTGACATTACAAAGGTTCATGGTCTGCACTCTTGTGGGGGGAGGAGAGGCTGTACTCTGCCCATCTGAGCTGGGAATTTCTAGCTAAAGGCTTATAGTGCCTGCATATTTGAACTGTTTCTTACTGAAATTGGTACACCTTGTTTGCTGTAGCATAGCCTAGATCCATGCCTGCTGAATGTAGCTTTGTTTGTATGCTTGTTTGCTTGTTATTTCCCTGAAACACTAATTCCACCTGAAACATAGCTTTACAGTGCCTCTGTGGATCCCTAGTGACATCTGCATTGCTTACTGTACGTATGTCCTTGTTTCACTTGACAGAAAGTTAGCGTTTGTCATTTATGCAATTAAGTTACCTGTAACACATTGCATTTGAGTTACCTGACACTTGCTCACTAAAGCATTTATATATGCCAGCACTAACAAATTAAAAGCACTACACCCTCACAAACTCACCTTGAGTACCTTGTTCACCATTGGCCCTTTTTGTTGTTAATTATAAAGAAATTCCCAATACTATTCTAGCATGTCCAATGGTCAGTTGTCAATCTCCTCTCCGGTCCAGCTGGTGAATCTGGGAATCTAGAGGCAATGTTACAACTGCCTCATGTACACAGTCAAACCTCTCCTCCTCCCAACAAATTCCAACACATGTGAGAGATGCAACCATATAGCCAAAGTGCAGGCTAAGCTCTCTCAACTCAGCACTGGCAAAACCTGTCAGGAGGAGAAGGAAACCACAGTCACTACAATTCCAGTCTCACATAGACCTACCACGACAGCAATCCAAACAAATAAACACACGAAAACATACTCGGAGTCTCTAAATAAAAGTCTGCCTAAGCAGCAGACACCTCCAAAGCAGACACACAAGCAACCGCTACCCCAGAACAGAACGCGTGCAACACATAGCTCACAGAGCCAGTGTGCCAAACAGTCACAGCACGTAAGGCTAAACAACACACCTGCTACACTTGTGATAGGTGCCTCTATCGTCAGGTACACTGACGTCCCGCTCACCAGGCTGAACAAGGAGAAGGTCACTGTGAGATGCCTGTTGGGCGCTATAATCTGCCACATAACACAAGCACACAGGTCACTCCAAGGCATGTACAAATATGAAAACTTGGGAATGCATACACAAACTCACAAAGTTCTCCAATTCAGGATGGTGCTGGTAAGTTGACGCAGACTGGTGAAGAATGGTAAATCCCGCTATGCAGCTCTGGAATAAATAAGTCCTTTCTTGTTCAAAGGTTATCCAAACAATCACCACGTTCAAGCATCCAAATATAAATAGTGGACAAAAGGTAGAACTAAAACCAAACTGGACCAAACAGGGCCAGAAGTTTATTAAAACATTAAGCAACACGGTACAAAAATAATGCTTTTCGTCCTTTCACCATACAAAGACTTCTTCAGACAAATGGTTCTACACAAGAAACCATCCTGTGTTATAAAGGCAATTTCAAATTCAAATTGTGCCCCTCCCCTGATACAATCCGAATGACCTCATTTCCTGATCACAAAGCATTCGTCATTTCCTCTTCCTAGTTATACACCCATTCAGTAATATACACAATTCACTTGCAAGAACAAGAATAAGGTTAAAACATTAAAATGAAATGAGTGAAAGTACAATGGGTAAAAATACACAAAAGTAAGTCCCCATTTCAAGTATAAAGTCACTAAACAAATATGAGTAATATGAACTACAAGAATAACAAGTCCAAACATACACATTTAAGCATTTAAACATTATGTCATTATGTAATAAAGGTAAGGGGGGAGGGGGGAAATGTTTACATCATAATGATGACATAATGATGAGTAACTCTGTTTTCTGTTGACTTCTAACAGAATTTAGTACTATAATGTATGAGAACCAATAGATCATAAAACAATAAAAAGTAAAACTTAAAGTAAACATTTTGTGACAAAATATGCTAAAAATAAAATGATGAAGTAGTAATATAAATGTCACAAATATATATTATGTATGTATGTTGAACATTGAAAATGAAGTGCGTATTCAAACATTATATGCGCTACCATTTCTACATGTATCACAATGAATGTCAGAGATAAAATGGCCTATCTATTCAATGCTTTCAATTTCAAAATACTAGAAATAGAATATTGCTCATTAAGCCCTGGTACTGAGCAGGCTCTTGCAATGGTTGCCACAACAATTCTAGTCTCTCTAGAAGCAGGGGGGTCGGTCCCCCTCTATCATTGTGGACACATTCACCTATTACTCTAAAGCCAAAGGTATGATTTAAAAATGTCGCTGTGTGTCTAGCTAAAGCATTGGTCATGTTTCCAGTTCGCATACTATATAGGTGTTCATACACTCTTTCTCTCAGTCTCCTCTCAGTTTTACCAATATAGAATGAGGGGCATGCTTTACAAATAGCTACATATACCACATTCTTTGAATTACAGTTGAATTTACCTTGGCTGATGTATTGCCTATTTCTCAATGTAAAATGTTTGCCTATGTCCATGTGAGTACAATACCTACACATATTGCATTTATTCATGCCTAACATAGATGGCCTACAGTTATTCATTTTGCTTGTTTGCAAGATGCTCTTTGTATTTGCTCCCTTCCTGTATACTATTTTAACTCTATTTGGTAGTGATGAATCAGCCCATGACTGATAATGCTTAGATATTAAAGTCATTAGCTCAAAGCCATGTTTATCAAACAAAGAGATAAGGTCCTTGTGAAAGTCAGTCCCCCCCACAAGAATATTTTGTGCAGAAAATAGGTGTAGCGATGGGCTCTCCCTGTGGGGCCAGTTTCGCCAATTTGGTGATGGCACACTGGGAGAGAACTTATGTACTTCACCACTTAGAGGTGGCCAGCAGCATCAGGTATTACACTCGATTTTTGGATGACATTTTTATATTGCTTAAGGGCAACTCTGAAGTTGCAGATGAATTACTCATCCATTTCAATGATAGCACCACCTTTTTATCTTTTACACACAGCTTTCATACAAGTAGAATAGCATACCTTGATGTATGCTTGGAAAAGGACTTGGAAACTAGCACCTTTGTATCAAGGATCTACAGGAAACCAACATACTCAAACTCCTTTTTACACTATTCTAGCTGCCATCCCGTGACTCAAAAGAGAGCTGTTGTGAAAGGCCAACTGGTGAGGGCAGCTAGAATGGTGTCCAGGGAAACTGACTTTGACCTCGAGTGTGAATTGTTGCGAGGTATGTTCTTGAGGAGGAAATATCCTCCTACCTTGGTGGATGCACTTATAAGGGAAGTATCACTGAAACGCATGAAAAATATATACATACCACTTTTGGGAGAAAATTTAAGTAGTACAACTAATGGAGGTGACACTTTAAGCGAACCACTTAATAGGGAGGAACATGCTGACATTAATAGTTTTTGCTTCATTACAACATTTAGTCTGGACGCTTACAAAATTTCAGACATTATTAACAAGAATTGGAAATTCTTATTTAGATGAAGAGAGACTCCCAAGTGCACTACCAAATAGAGTTAAAATAGTATACAGGACTATAGGAGTATACACAATGATAGAGGGGGACCGACCCCCCTGCTTCTAGAGAGACTAGAATTGTTGTGGCAACTTCGTACAAGAGCCTGTTCAGTACCAGGGCTTAATGAGCAATATTCTATTTCTAGTATTTTGAAATTGAAAGCATTGAATAGATAGGCCATTTTATCTCTGACATTCATTGTGATACATGCAGAAATGGTAGAGCATATAATGTTTGAATACGCACTTCATTTTCAATGTTCAACATACATACATAATATATATTTGTTACATTTATATTACTACTTCATCATTTTATTTTTAGCATATTTTGTCACAAAATGTTTACTTTAAGTTTTACTTTTTATTGTTTTATGACTGATTAGTTCTCATACATTATAGTACTAAATTCTGTTAGAAGTCAACAGAAAACAGAGTTACTCATCATTATGTCATCATTATGTTGTAAACAGGGTCAGATATGCACATCAGCACTGCCAGGTTATGTTTTATACCATGCTTCATGACCACAGGACCTGTAACACACAACACAACCAGTTCAGACCACCCCTCCCATATCCAGGACACACACTTTGCTTCCCAGGGAACAGTGTAGGATATGAAGATGTTCACATACACCATTACAGTGGTTAACGTCAGGTACACGTATATTGAGTGGGGAACTACTCAGGCCTCAACAACATCACCCTACAGCCACTACAATTTGTGAATCCATGTGCTATGGCAGGACCACTCACCACAGCCACAAGGGGGAATACATATTGGACCTGACCATCTGCAACATGGGGACTCTATGTTCCACACTAGAGGTAGACCACCATTGTTAATATCTGACCATACCTAACTTTCCCTGGACATCTATATCCCATCCCCACCCCCAGGCAAGGAAGTCACTGCAATCAAAGTATTTATCAAAAGCAGACTTTGCACTTGTGAAGACTGGGGTGGAAGACTTCAAAGGACCCATGCTGGGGGATTATACAGGCCACTCTGCATAATCCTTGACAATAGCATTCTATGAGCATCTGGAAGGTTTGCATTGATCATGCTATCCCAAATAAACCTATGACTCCTCCACAACAGGAGACCTGTCTGGTGTACACCAGACATATATAAGCTGTACAACAGAAGGAGGGAGCTAATACATTACAAAGCAATATCCCACAGAGGGAGGATGCCTCTGAGCAGTATTGGCATGAAACTTCAATCCCTCAAACTCATCGCGTCAAGGTGTTGACAGTGACATTGTCCAGACACTGCAGATAAGGCTCCCCTCAGTCTGTAATTGACGCCCAATTACTTTTATAAGTCCTTGCCAACCATCTTCCAGCAAACACCAGCCACATGGATGTGACATTGCAAATTCAACCCCTGGGATCTCCACTGTGTCCCTGCTTGACAGAGGCACAGCACACTAGCCTTAAACGGTGCCTTCTGTGACCTACTTTACAGAGGCACAGTAGCCTACTGTACTGGGGAGGCAGATGCCAAGCACACTCTGGCTAAGCTTGTATTCCCTAGGGCAAACAGCCTAGTATTGACCTCTACATCCATATGTTTAATTTTCAGATGCACAATATTTGTTGCTGATAAACTGTTTGCAGGTCTTTATTGCCATAGCTTTCCCTGTTTCTATGAACAACTTGTGTATCTGTGGAAGATGTTTGAATATGAGAGGGATCCACTATTTAACTTATGTCTCTGTAGTCATTTAACTGTGTGCACTGGGCAGATTGCTGTATTGTGGTTGGTTCCTGGATTAACACATACAAATACCAGATATGTGTGGCCAACTGCTAAACTGAGACATGGCCTAAGTGTGTGAGCATGCCCAATTCAGGCTTTCCATGGCTTGTTGCCTGACATATGTCTCATTTATCAAAGTGTGCGAGCATGCCCAGTGTGTGCTTTCAATATGTTGAAATCTGCAGTCCACCACATTTGTGGTTGTGTGTGAACTTCAACAATATTTCACATTTATAGTTGTGTGTTGGGAGTCATGTTGTGTACTTACTGCCCAACTGCTTTCTGTCTGAACCCAACAGGGATTATACTGTGCCTGCAGGGTTTCCACGGGATAGTTTGCATACAGTTGTCAACATCCTTTCATACTGACCAAACACTGTAATATCATATAGTGTACTGGTTCAGTACTTTCACTGTGGTGGACAGTATCCTGGGTTTCAGTCCTATCACTGCTTTAAATATTCATAGTGAGCACACCAGACTGATTAAGGGCCAGTTGTGCACATATGACCATGTTGCATTTTGTTCAGATATGGACTACTTAAACCAGGCATGTCCAACATTGGTAGTGTATTCCACAATTTGGGTGGACATTGACAAACACTAGCGATGTGCCCTAGGCCATTTCTATTGCTAGTCAGAGAGTGTGTTTGTCCTTCAACACACATTGTAACTGGATTTTGACATGACATATTTCAAGGTTAGTATACTGTGCCTCTGTCTAGCTGTGACATAACAGTGATACCCAGGGTAAACCTACCATCTCCCATCCACTCATCAAGATTCTTGTTGAGGAGAGTCAATGAGGGACTCTCTGGCTAACCTGTATTGGGAGTTTACTCAAGAGTGGAGGGAGCTTCTGGGTTATGGATCAATCACTACAGCATGTCCTATGTATGTCAGTGCTGGGGTTCAGGTCTCTCATGTGCATAGCTCACTGGAATTCAGATTGTACAAGGTGCAGCATGTTCATTGATTCCAGCTTGGACATGGCTTTATACATCAGGCACAGATTGCCTCTGGGCAGGCAGTATGGCACTGTGTGGAGCTGCAGTTTTTTTAATCAGGCAACACATGGCATCTGTTCGAGCTCTTTGATCCTCCTGGTGAGGTACTTTTGGGGTATTTCCAGTTGCTGGAGGTGTCTGCTGAGGTACATCCCACAGGGGCCATTGTACTCAATTGTGAGGCTGATGAAGGATGACTGAAGAGGCACAATGACCTCCCCTGATCTAGATCTGACTACCTTCATGATTAGGTGGGTATATGGTATGTTTCTGTAACCACTACAGCTACACGGTTGCCAAATGCAAGATATCTATCAAATTGTGTCCACAGGTCTCTTATTACTTCTAAAGTACTTAATGGGTTAACACCTATGTGGTAATTGGTGGGCACTTACTGTTTATCCACAGGGGATGACTATACACTTTTCTGCAAGTAGCTTGATGACATGGCTCTGGCACCAGTTGGCTGTTTTTATGTGGCCCTTTTGTAGGATGTTTGTGTCAGCTGGAGGGTCAGATATGGTGCCCAGTTTGTAGTCCTCTGCAGACTTGTTCAGACACAGTCCTTCCATGTTGGCTTGTACCTATGGGAAATATATACCAAAAAAGGGAGGTCCCAGGACTGAGCCTTGTGGGATGTCAGTTGTAGCTGGTTTGTAGTCTGACATGGCTGCAGCATTTCTGACCATGTCAGTTCTGTCCTTGGGCTGGTTTGTAACCCATCTACTGACATAGGGGTTTATATTTAAGCTGGTGAGCTTATCTATAATGAACATGTGGGTTACTGTATGGAAGGCTTTTGCAAGGTCCAGATAGACTGTGTGGACCACATTCCCCTCATCACTGGCCTTGATGACTGTTTCAAATGAGTCAAACATGTTTAAGGGACAGGATATGCCCTTAAGAAAGCCACGCTGGGTAGGGTCCAGTGTCTGTAGGTCCCCAATATCTTTATTTCTGAGGTCCATGATGATCCTTTCCATAGCTTTGCAGACCAAGCTTGTCAGGATTCTGGGGTGATAGTTTGCAGTATCCATTCAGGCATCACCTTTGTGGAGAGGGACCACTGTTGCTGTACACTGCTCTTTGGGTACATATCCTGTGGTAAGGCTGAAATTGAGCAGTAGCATTATTTGGCATTTCATTCTTCTTGGAGTTCATGTTGGACACAGCCCAGGACACCAACTCGTACCATTGATGCTGTGTGTTCTGCTTCGAAGATGCTTGCTGTTACCTCAGCATCTGCAATGTCAGGGGGCCAGCACTCTGCTGGGATAGATATTTGGCATTTTTTTTTGGGGGGGGGTTGCACTGAACCTGTCAGGTTGGATGTTGGCAATGTGTGTGGGTTTGGTGTATTGTTTGTAATATTTGGTAATTCAGAGCATATTTGTGAATTCCCAACAAGGTTCCTACCATCAGTTAAGAAAGCCTTGTGATTGTCCTTAGTGTCCTGTACAATTTGTATCTTCATAGGTTCATTGGTTCATACTAGGCTATCTGCCCTAGGGCATTTATAAGCATAGCCAGAGTGTGTGTGGCTTTCACCACCCCTTGCTATGTGAATATTATGCCCATTTAGGGTTTACTTTACTGTGCCTCTGTCTAGACGTGACACAGTGAAGACCCCCAGTGTAAATCTACAATCTCCCATCCACTTGGCAAGATTCCTGTTGAAGAGAGTCAGTGAGGGGCTCTGCCTAACATGGAGTGGGATTCTGTTCCAGAGTGTAAGGAGCCTCTGGGTTATGAATCTGTCCCTCCAGCACATCCTATTTATTTATGTGTTGAGATTGACATCTGTCGCTCTCGCGGCTCTGATGGATTTGGATTTTCTGAGGTGGAGCATGTCCATCAATTCTGTATTGGACATGACCTTGTACATCGGGCATACATCGCCTCTGAGTATGCAGTATGTGACTGCATACAGCTGGGGTGTTGTCAGCCAGGCAGCATATGACAAATGTTTGAGACCCTTTATCCTCTTGGTGAGGTACTTTTGAGGTCTTTCTGACTGCTGCAGGTGTCGGGTATGGTACATCCCAAATGGGGCATTGTACTCAATTATGGGCCTGATAAGAGAAGAGTATAGGGGCACAATGACCGCTCTTGATGTAGATGTGAATCCTTTCATGATAAGGTGGCCAATATAGGTGGCCTTCCTAGCCACGTTGGCAATGTGAGTGTCACATGTGGGGTTACTGTCCACTTGTGCCCCTAGGTCCCTGATTACTTCTTCCATACATAATGGATTACCACCTATGTGGTGATTTGTGAGTACCTTGTTTGGTATTTGGGGAGACATTCATACTCTCCAGTGTCTTCAGGAAGGCTGAGTGGTGTTCCTGGGACTGAGAGGGTGGTCTGTAGCAAGCTACAATCTGTACAGCGGTTTTGCCTACAGTTAGTTGCACATGGATGGTCTCTGATGCTTCGTGCATTGTCAGTAACCTGGATGTGTGGGTATCTTTGCTGAATATGGATACTCCCACTCCTTTTGTGGTTTAGTCCAGGTTTTGGGGCCGAAAAGCATGATATGAGGTATAACCTGGTAGTGCTGGGGTGCTCTCAGGAGCCTTGATGCAGGTTTCCATCACTGCACAGACATCGATGTTCTCCATACTGGGAAGGGCCTCGAGAGCGTGCATCTTGAGGTTTAGACTTCTGGCATTGAGCAGCATTACCCTTATGTTTTTTCCAATTATGTTTTCTAGGGAGGTGGGTTTGTCTTTTCAGCCTTGCCTACAAAAGGCACTATGGAGGTGGCAAGAGCCTTAGCCAATATCCAGACGCCCAGGGGTGACAGGTGCAAGCCATCCCTGGCAAAGCAGCGTGGCTTGTCAAGCATGACATCCCAAGCAGACACACATTGGATCCCCTTGGAATGACACCAGTAATTGAGACAATTGTTAAAGCTGATCATTCTGTGTTTGTACTGTGGCATCATTCTTGGTGGGGGTAGGATGCTGCTCAGGGTCAGAGTCATACCGGCCTGGCCTACATAATGGGAGAGGTCCTCTATGTCTCTTTACATGTAATCCAGGGAGGTACGTCTCAGGTCATTCACACCAGCATGGACAATGACTGAGTCATATTTGTACTTGCTTTGGAGTGACCTGCATGCTTGTGTTATGTGGCAGACTGTAGCAGCCTACAGGCAGCTTACTGTACCCTTTTCCTTGTTCAGTCTGGTGAGCGGGACATCAGTGTGTCTGACTATAAAGTCACCTATTACAAGTGTATTAGGCATGTTGTTTGTCCTTACGGGCTGTGACTGTTTGGCACACCGACTTTGTGTACTATGTGTTGCATGCTATGTTTGGGGGTAGTGGTTGCTTGGGTGTCTGCTTTGGAGGCCTCTGTTGATTTGGTGTTTTTTAATTAGAGCCTCCGGGAATGTTTTTGTGTGTTTATGTCTTTGGTTTGCAGTTGTGATAGGTCTATGTGAGACTGGGTTTGTGGTGTGTGTGGTTACCTTCTCCTCCTGACTAGTTTAGGCAGTTCTGAGTTGAGAGAGCTCAGCCTCCAGTTTGGAGACGTGGTTGCATCTTTCACATATATTTGTATTTCTTGGGGGGAGGAGGGGGTTGTCTGTGTACATGGGGCAGGTGTAACATTGCCCAAGATTCACAGATTCAACTTGTTGTAGCTGACCTTAGTGGATTTTATGAGTGGCCATATTTTATTGCCATAATACTGATCAGAGATTACTTCCCTTTTAGGGTTTGCTCTATCATGTAGTGGCTTCCTCATTCTCTTGCATGGTTTGGTAATGGCTGGGGTCCACCATGCCAGATGCCTCCGTGTATGGTATTGGGCCTTGGTTTTATTTGGGATTGCATAATCCATGCATTCCTGACTGTGTTCATAGAATGCATTTATAAAGGGTTCTGAGGTGTGGCCCATATTTTCCACAGGCACACGGCCTTTAATGGATTCCGCATCAGTTTGGAGGAGTGCAACATTTCCTTTACACATGTTTTTCACTATGGTTTTCTGGCCAGGGACTGTGGTCAGGATGTGAATATCCAGTGTGATTACTCTATGGTCTGATCTTACCAGTGAGGGATACACTTCTCATCTGGCCATCCAGTACCCATGTTGCTGATTATCACATCCAGTATGCTTACCCCTCTTGTGGGAGTGGTACGTTGTTCCTGAGCATTTTGGTTTATGGATTCTAGGAACCTTTGGCCTAGGGTGTTGGAGCTGGAATAATGCTCCCAGTCTATGTTTCAGTATTTTCAGTCACCCAATATAATGTTTGGAGAGCTTGATATTTCCATGTGTTCCAACGTAAGCCAAGTGCAGTTCCTGCAATTAGGAGGGTAGTCTGTAGCAGGCTACAAACTGGCAGGCAGACTTAGCCACTGTTACTTGACCATGGATAGTCCGTGCTGCTTCTTGTTGTGGTACCAACATGGGGGTGTGGTTATCCTTGACAATTATTGCTACTCACCCTCCTTTTGTAGTTTGTTCCATGTTTTGGGGCTGTAAAGCACGGTATGAGGTGTAACCTGGTAGTGTTAGGGTGCTCTTGTGAGCCTTAACCCAGTTTTCTGTTACAGGACAGATATCAACATTCTCCATGCTGAGGGGAGTTTAGACTGCATGCATCTTGCAGTTTAGACATTTGGCATTGGGTAGCATTACATCTAGGTTCTTATCCCTTGTGATACCTATGGAGGTGGGTTTGTGTTTTGAGCCTTACCTATTCAATGCACAGTGGGGGTGACAACAGCCTTTGCCAGTATCCTAAAGGCCAGGACTGATAGGTGCACACCATCCCTAGCAGGTGGAGCATTGTGTCTTGCTCAGCATGTCATCCCAGGCTGGCACGCATTGGATCCCCTTTGACGAACAGCAATACATAAGCCAATTATTGTAATTGATCATCTCGTCTTCATATTGTGGTATCATGCTTGGTGAGGGTAGGATGTTAGTCAGGGTCATCAAGTTTGCATATACTACATGGTGTTACATTGCTTATCACATGGCAATCATGCCTCAGGTGGTGCTGCAGGGCTGTCTATGGTGGATGCACATACTACACTCCCTGTACATGTTTGATAGCAGGTTGTGTCAACTTAGGCATCCCTTTTACTATATGTGTGAGTCAGAGAGAGGTATTATTTCCTGGGTTCCTACTGAGCCAGTGTATGTGCTATGCGTTGCTGCTTTGCCAAGGCCAAGGCATACTGGGCACGCCTCCTTCTGCCTACTGGGGTAGGCTCAGGTTGTTCCTCCTCCGAGCCACGCTCTGCCTGTGATTGGCTTGGCAATGGTGGGGGGCTGTTTGGCCCAGCCCTATGCTGGTCCTGCTGCAGCTGTTTTCGCAGAATCATATTATGTAGCATAGCACATACCACGACAATTTGGGTACATGTAGTTGGTGAGTACTGCAGGGCTCCACCAGACGTGTCCAGGCACTGGAACCATGACTTGAGCAGCCCAAACACACGCTCAATTACATTTTGTGTTTGTGCGTGTGCCTCATTATGGCATCCTTGTTCAGGTGTGTGTGCATTTCTGATGGGTGTCATCAGCCACGGCTCCAGTGCATAGCCAGCATCCCCCACTAAGTGACCATGTGGGATGTCCCCATTGGCAAATGTCTGGCACAACTGTGTCAATGACAGATATGGGAATCATGGTAGCTTCCAGGGCAGCCAGCACACACATTCATTATTATGCCCTGGGCATCACACACAACCTGGCAGTTGATGGAGGGGAAGCCCTTGTGGTTAATGTAGGCCCTACCCTGCTCACCAGCTGGTGCTTTGATGCGTATATGCGTGCAGTCTATTGCACCCACTACCTCAGGGTATTCCGTTATTTGCTGGAAGAGACGCATATTGCTGGCCAATACCTCATGGGAATTGAGGAAATATACATGCTCACCGACATGTGCTGACATGACATCCAGGAACTGGTGCAGTACCCTGGATGCTGATGCCTGTGATATCCCCATCATATCACCAGTTGGTCTCTGGAAGGTACCTGTTGCTAGTATTCTTAGGCCAACACATACCTTGGTTTCCACTGGGATGGGTTCCCCTCTGTTGGTTCTGTGTGTGAGGCGTGGCCTGCACAGCCCAACAATTTGCTGTAGGAGGTCTCTGTCCACTCTATAGTGCTCCACTATCTCCAGCTCATGTAACCCCTGGTAGGTGACCCTGGGCCTGTACACTCTTCTCCATCTCCTCACTGTGGGTTGTCTGGCAGCATTTGCATAGTCACCACCCTCAGCAAGTTGCATATGTCTCCTTATAACAGCTTTTTCAGTTTTCACTTGTAATAGCTTACTCCTCTGTTGCCATGTCTCTTGAGAGAAACATTCTCCACTGTTGTTTGCAGAGTTTTAAGTGCTGGGCTGGGCTACTGTTCTGCCTGTGTAATTGCCTGCTTTTGATTGTCTCACCTGCTAGCTCTGCCAGTAATACCTGCTAGCTTCCTACTATTTCCCATGCTTCCTTTTTCCCTTCTGTTTCTTCAGGGGGGAGCAACGGGCATACCAGCAAAATCACGCTCACAGTGGCTAACACGTGCTTAGACGGACTAGAATCTGCTTATTCGGGTTAAAACGCTCGCACACCAGTGCAAACAAGCTTACAGGTATTTAAACAGGCTCCTACATGCTTATTCTGCCTTAAACGCACACACTCACGCTTACACGCGCCCACTCTATCTTACTCACGCCTCCCAGCGCGCACACGCGCGCATGCACGCCCAGCAAGAAACTTTGGTGTTATCCATAGTGTACACCTTCCATTTCTTGGCTTTCCCATGCCTACTTGTTGACACTCCTCTTTCCATGATGTGTGACTGACAGCTTTCACATGCCACTGTGCTCCAATGAGCTGCATTCCTTTCCTACATTCCCCCCTGTGATGTCACCTATCTCCTACTCTGTTAATCCCCCTTATCCTACTCCTACACTGCACGGAATGTGCTCATTTTCTATGTAACAGTGCGATTCACTATCCTACCACTCATTTACATAGGATTGCCTACTAATGCTTAGTTACATATCTTACACTCCGCTTCCCCCCCTTAGCAACCCCTACTCAGTGGCCATGTTGTTTTAGCCTGCTATTCCCTTCCATTGTCAACTCATGCTTTGCATAAACCCACATTTGTGGGTTTAATATTTTTATTTTTCTGTTTTTTTATGGCGCAGCCTGTTTGTGCAACGCTGTACTACGTTTAAACATCGGCGAACAAAATATATATTTTTATTTCATGTTTGCATCAGGGTACATTGCCATTGGCCACATATTTGGCCATTGGCATGCTGCCTGGGACATTTGCAACCTTTATTTGGAGCTGACAAGGCTCCATTGAGTTATTTGCAGAATGGTACTCAGTTATCACGGGCAGGTTTCTGCTTCCTGGATCACAAAATTACCTCATTTGCATTCCTTTCGACTGCAAGTGAGGTCATTAGCATATCCACACCCTGCCCGTGTAAGAGCCATTTTAGGTGCTCTCTTACACACACATTCAGGCTGTTTCTGGATCACGATGGCTGCATGGAGTCTTACACTACTCTTAGACTCCATGCAAGCCATTGTGAATCCTGCCCATAATGTTGCTTTGGAATAATACTTCTTATACAGCATATTGGAAATCAATACATGAAACCTTCTTCATAGTAATAGGACATTGCTAGAACCATATACTCAAATACATACAGACATCTTTATATGGCTTTTAAAAATATGCATTTGAAGTGAAAGGTCAAAACTTGTTCTCACACCTCTTTTAAACCAAATATTGCTGCTGTTTAAAAAGCTTATAATTTCTAATCAATTAAGAATATATTGATAATTATGTTTCCTATTGCTTACACAAATGAATGATATCTTTTGAAACTCTGAAAATGTTAGAATTTAAGAAGGGTGACCTATTATATTGGAATCAGTTTCTCTCAGCTAATAAAATAAGTTCTGTAGACTATTTGATCAGCAGATATAGCTTGCAAAATTGCAATTGGCTGGACATCCAAACTTGTAAGGATTTTATACATACTAAGCTCATACCCTCATTAAAGGCATGCAGTAAGAGTAACTTAAAAATCTTGGATTTTTTCTCAACAATTATTAGTAGCTCACCTAAGAATACTGAATACATATCTGTTATTTATAAAATTCTCAGAAATTATTTTAGCAAAACAGATGTTTCTTTTTGGAATTATTCAAGTGAAGTTAATAGACAAGTATTCTCAGAAAAAGATAAAAAACTTTGTTTACAGTTGGTGAAGGAATCTGCATCTTCCCTGTTCTGACATGTATACACATGGACATTTTTACACAGATGTTTTTTTCATTCCACATAGATTAGCAATAATTTGCAAGAAAGATGAAATGAAATGCTGGAGATGTGGACACCCCGATACTGACTGGCTGATAATTGCAAAATAATTTCCTGATTTTGGTTAGGCTTTTAATATCTTTGTAAAGCTCTATGGAATGACAACTCTACAATTTCTGACTCCCTTATCCTTTTCTGTATTCCTGTTTCAGAAGTCATTCCTAAAAGCCAGACATTTTTACTATGGTCTATCCTCTCTATAACAAGGAAAATTGTTACTAAAAATTGGAAATCCTAATCTACTCCTGTCTTTAAAGATGAGTTTATTCATCTTGTGAAATACATTTGTAAGAATGAGATTGCTACTATAAAAGCAAGGACTAACAACACAACCTATTATTTAATTGCGTGGACAAAATTGTTTAATCTGTTAGCAAAATATTAAGTGTTCTTCTATGTATATTGCTTTTTTACTTGTTATGGACATTGTATATAGTTTATTTGTTTTTCTTGTTACTATACTGTTAAGTTATTGTGTTATAAAATTAATACAAACATTCTGGGAAAAAAAATAAATGGCTGTTTCCAGCACCGATACAGGAACTGAGGGTGGCTGTGAATAGCTACAACCATTTCATAGTTTGGGCCAGTGTTTTTCTCACCAGGTATTATGAAGTCCTCAGAATGGGGAGACTTGATGTAGGGGGATCTTTAAACTCACAGTATAAAGGTCCAAGGTGGGTAGGCTTAGAGATGTCCAAGAACATAGTTCCAATTTGGCTTTGCTGCTTGCAGACTGACCAGGAGGAGATCAGTCATTAGCTGCATATTTGGAAAATTATAAAAAAAGAATTCTGCTCAGTGGTATGGCTAGCAACCCTTCATAGGGATTCCATTGACAGAGGACATAGGTTCATAGGTTCATAGGTGGGTACTAGGCTATCTGCCCAAAGGCATTTATAAGCCTAGCTAGAGTGTGTCAGCTTTCGCCGCCCCATTGATTAATTAACTGAGCCTCTGTCAAGAAGAGCCAATGAAGTGATCCCAGGGGTGTATTTTCTGTTACCCATCCACTCGTCAAGGTTTCTCTTGAAGAGTGTTAGTGAGGGGCTCTGCCTAATGTAGTTGGGAATTTTGTTCCAAAGTTTGGGGAGTCTCTGTGACAGGAATCTATCCCTCCAGCATGTTCTATTTATTGTTGTGGCGAGATTTAGCTCACTAGAGTGAGTGGCTCGCAGTGACTTGGATTTCTTTAGGTGGAGCATGTCCATCAATTTTGAGTTGGACATGGCTTTGTAAGTCAGGCAGAGATCACTTCTGAGTAAGCGATATGCGACTGAGTACAGCTGGAGTTTTTCCAGTCGGGCTGCATAGAACATATGTTTGAGGCCAGTAATCCTCTTGGTGAGGTACCTTTGTGGTATTTCCAGCTGTTGGAAGTGTCTTGTGAGGTACATACCAAATGGGGCATTGTACTCTATGATGGGTCTGATGATTGACGAGTAGCAGGGCACTATAACCTCTTTATTTCTAGATGCGAACCCTTTAGTAATTAGATGGGCTACATAGAAGGATTTCCTAACTACTTTTGATATATGATTGTTAAAGGAGATATTACTATCTACCTGGGTCCCTAGATCTCTTATTACCTCTTCGGTATTAAGGGGGCTGCCACCTATGTGGTTATTCATGAGTGTTTTGTTTTTCCCAAATGGGATGACTATACATTTTTTGGCATTTAGCTTGAGACCATGACCAGGTGTCTGTCTCAGTAAGGCCCTTTTGGAGAATGTCCGTGTCAGCTGGAGAGTCAGTTATGGCTCCCAGTTTGCAGTCATCAGCGAACTTGGTTAGCCGTAGTCCTCCTGTGTTTGCCTGTACTTCTGAGAAGTATATGCCGAACAGTAGAGGTCCCAGGACCGAGCCTTGTGGGACACCACTTGTGACTGGTTTAGAGTCGGACCTGGAGCCCGCTATTCTTACCATGTGAGTTCTGTCTGTAAGCCAGTTGGCAACCCATCTCATGACGTAGGGGTTTATGTTCAGGCTGGTGAGTTTTTCTATAATTACTTCATGGGGAATGGTGTCAAAAGCCTTGGCGAGGTCATGGTAGACTGTGTAAACTACCATCCCCTCATCTATGGTCTTGGTGACTGTCTCAAAGAACTCAACCAGGTTTAGTAGGCATGATCTGCCCTTAACAAAGCTGAACTGGGTCAGGTCAAGTGTTTGGAGGTTCCTAATGTCTTTGTTAATGAGTTCCATGATGATGCGTTCCATAGCCTTGCAGACCAGGCTAGTCAGGCTTATGGGGTGATAGTTACCAGGGTCAGTTGTGGCCCCTCCTTTGTGAAGCAGAATAACTGTTGCTGTGCACCATTCTATGGGCACGTAGCCTGTGGAGAGGCTGAAGTTGAACAGTGTGTAGTTCGTGCAAGACGCAGCCTGGGACACCATCTGGCTCCATTGATGCTGTGTTTTTGGCTTTTGAAAGGGCTGTTTTCACCTGTGCATCTGTGATTTCCAGGACACTATACTTTTCCGATATTGCTGTGGGCCCTTTTGGGGGTGAGAGGGGGGTGGAGTTTGCACTAAATATATCTGCCAGGATGTTGGCAATATCAGTGGGTTCAGTATATTTTGTGCTATTTTGCACTATCTCACAGCATATCTGTGAGTTGCCACTTAGATTCTTGACATAGCTAAAGAAGGCTTTTTGGTTATCATTTGAATCCTTGGCTATTTTTCTTTCAAAGTTAGCCTTGGACGATTTTATGAGGGACCTTAGTTTCTTACTAATACTGATCAGGGATGTCTTTCCTTCTTGGGATTTGCTTTTTTTCTGAACTAGTTTCCTCCTTCTATTGTATAACCTGTTTATGGCAGGGGTCCACCAGACTGGTTTCCTTCTCTTAGGGGAGTGAGTCTAGGTTTTGCTAGGGATGGCATGATACATGCATCCTTGTAGGTACTCATAGAGTGCATTTGTAAAGGTTCCTGCATCTTGGACACTGTTATCCTTTAGCGTGGGGTCTGCAAAACTTACCACCTCTGTCTTAAGTAAGGTGAAGTTTGCTATAGAAAAGTTTTTCGCTGTGGTTTCCTTGGTTGGAGGTGGTGGTGTGGTGTGGACATCCAGAGTGATTAGTTTATGGTTTGATCTAACCAGTGACAGGTTGGCCTCCGGTGTGGAACACCTGTCACCCATGCTGGTGATGAACAGGTCCAATATGTTTTCATCTCTGGTAGGGGAGTTTACCAGCTGATCCAGGGCATTTGAGTTGATAAATTCCAGGAAGCGCTGGACCTGGGAGTTTGTACTTGAGTAGTTTTCCCAGTTAATGGTAGGGTAATTGAAATCACCCAATATCAGGGTGTTCGGTACGACCTTCATGTTTTCCAGTGTCTCCAGAAAGGCAGAGTGGTGGTACTGGGTCAGGGAAGGTGATCTGTAGCAGGCCACAATTTGCATTGCAGATTTGCCTGATGTTAGTTGCACATGGATGATCTCAGAGATATCATGCTGTGCCACTAACCTGGAGGTGTAGGTATCCTTGATGAATATGGATACACCCCCTCCTTTTGCATTTTGGTCCATGTTCTGTGGCTGAAATGTGTGGTATGAGTTGTAGCCCGGTAGTGCTGGGGTGCTCTGTGGAGCCCTGAACAATGTTTCAGTTACTGCACAGATGTTGATGTTCTCCATAATGAGGAGTGCTTTGAGTGTGTGCATTTTGAGATTTAAACTCCTGGCATTGAGTAGCATAACCCTCATTTTTTTATTTGTGCTGTTTATGGAGGTGGGTTTGACTTTTGAGCCGTGCCTAAAAAAGGCACTATGGGGGCAGCAAGAGCCTTGGCCAGTATTCAAAAGCCTAGGGGTGACAGGTGCAAGCCATCTCTTGCAAAGCAATGAGGCTTGTCAAGCATGTCGTCTCAGGCTGATTGACACTGGATCCCCTTTGAATGACACCAGAAGCTTAGCCAATTGTTGAAATTGATCATTTTTTTCTTTATACTGCGGTATCATTCTTGGTGAGGGCAGGATGCTACTCAGGGTCAGGGTCATACCCGCCTGGGCTACATGATCAGAGAGCTCTTCCATTTCTCTTTTCATGTAGCCAGGGAGGTACATCTCAGGTCATTCACACCAACATGAACAAAGACAGAGTCATATTTGTACTTGTTCTAGAGTGACCTGAGTGCTTGTGTTATGTCACGGATTCTGGCTCCCAACAGGCATCTAACAGTAACCTTCTCCTTGTCCATCCTAGTGAGTGGGACATCAATGTGCCTGACTATAGAGTCGCCTATTACTAGTGTGTTAGGTATGTTATTTCACCTTAAGGGCTGTGATTGTGCGGCACACTGATTTTGTGTTTTATGTGTTGTCTGGTTTGTGACGGGAGGTGCAGGTTTTTTGGGTGTCTGATTTGGAGGTCTGTGATGCTTTTGCAGGTTTTTATGTAGAGCCTCTGAGTATGATTTCATGTATTTATGTGTATTTTTTGCCAGTGCTGGTTTAGTAGGTCTATGTGATGCTGGAGGTGTGGTGCAAGTGTTAAACTTCTCCTCATGACTGCCTGTTCCAGTCTTGGGTGGAGAGAGCTTAGCCTCCAATTTAGCTATATAATTGCATATCTCACATATGTTATGTTTTGTGGTAGGAGGAGAGGGTTGTCTATGTACATGAGGCAGTTGTAACATTGCCTCAGGATACCCATGTTCACCAGCTGGACTGGAGAGTATACCTGAAATTGCCCTTTGGTCATGCCTGAATAGTAGGGTGAGCTGCTTAGTCACTTGGTTGGTGAGGGGTGAATAATGAGTCTTGCCCTGTTGGGCAATCAAGTGTCGGGGTATATTAATACTTGCTATTAGGTGTGAGCAAGTGCTGGACTGTAGGATGATTTTTAAGTGCTTAGGTTGAGAGTTAGACTACTTTCAAGGGAAAAACTGAAGAGGAGACTTGGGGGAGCCGGGATAATTTTAGCCCTAGCCATCCGGCGCTGCCCAGACATGCAAAACTGTGCAAACGTGGTTTTTACAGCAGGGAAATGAAAGAGATAGAAATTAGCCCAAAATGGCCAATAAACTACTAACTTCTGGGCTGGAACCACTCCTCCAGGGACAGATGGCTGCTCAAAGCTCCCTCTCTCACAGGTGAACACAGAAACCTCCCTCTATCTAAGTAAGGTATGGGCAACTCAAAAAATTGTAACACAGCCCTGAATTCAGCACTAGCCTGAAAACTGGACTATACTAGCTTAGAAAGGTGGGAAACAAGGAAATTTTTTTTGAAAAGATAAGGCAAAAACAGTAAAAAATATACTTAAAACAGCTTTAAATGACTACAAACAGTAAAAATACACTTAAAAGAGCTTTAGATGACTACAAACAATCAGAAAAGGCTTTTAAACAAATTACCCAATTAACCAGTAAAAATATCTCATAACTGAGCCCTGTTCCTGTAGTCTTCAATCAGACAAGTTCTAACTGCACACTCCTGTCACTGGGGTGCAGGGGAACCTTCTCCAAAAAAGAAGGCCTGGATTAGTGCTCAAGTTATAGAAACAAAGCTAGATTCAGCAGGCCTGGATCTAGTCTATGCTACAGCAAACAAGGCCCACCAATTTCAGTAAGAAACAGTTCAAATATGCAGGCACTATAAGCCTTTAACCAGAAATTCCCAGCTCAGAAGGGCAGAGTCCAGCCTCTCCTCCCACAAAGAGTGCAGACCACGAACCTCCTTAATGTAAAATAACTGGCCTGAAGCCCAAGTGCTTAAACCAGAACTAATACACTTTTAGAATAATAGACACTGAGCCTTCAATCAGCAGTTCCCAACTTAGAAGAATGTAAGCTACCTGTCTTGCCACAACAGTGCAGACCACAAACCTTCTTAATGTAAAACAACTGGTCTGAAGCCCAAGTGCTAAAACCAAAAGGCTTAGAATGATAGTTACACCAAGCAGTAATAAATACAATTGAGTACTTTTAAGATGACGCAAAAGCAAAATAAAGTAGGAAGAAACACAAATACAGTAAAATCAAATGAAAAAAGTGCAAATTTTTTTTTTGAGTGAGCAAATGAAATGGGCCCAGGAGGAGTATCCAAATGCAATTTTACAAGAGGGGCGGGCAGTAAGATTAATACCAAAACAAAAGCAGGGAGGGAGGGTGAGGAACTAACTGAAAAAAACAGAGTCATAACTTCCAGGTAGATAGTATTCAATGCAACACAAATAAATCAATTTAAATGCTGCATTATCTGAAAAATGTGTAGATAAAGATTTACTTAAATTCACTTATACGTCCAGTTGATTTCATTGTAGGTCTTAGCTGGCCAAAGCTCAGAGTTTAAGCAGAAAATAATCCAAAATATACCACTTATATAAAGCAGAAACTGAATAACAATGAAGTAAACTACCCCCACTTATCGCTATTCAGGAATTCTAACAAGCATTAACTGAAAAAATAGAGCCACAACTTCCAGCTAGATAGTATTCAATGCAACACAAATAAATCAATGAGTATATATTTAAGATGAGGAAGGTAAACCCCGTACAGAGAGGCCTGCAGAGTTCAGGTTAAAAGCAGGTCTTATCAAGTCAAGGATTGGTGGCAGCTTGTTACTTCTGCTATTCTTTAAGAATAGGCAGGGATGTGGATTTAGGGGATGCAGGTGCCTTGGTGGAAGTCATCAAAAGAGCAGTGCAATGGAGATCAAAGGCTTCCTATACTCTGGAACAAGCTACCCATCTATGTCAAGCAAAGTTCTTCATTAGCACTCTTCAAAAAAAATCTTGATGAGTGGATGGGAAATAGGAAATACACCCTGGGAATCACTTCTGTGTCTCTGATGGACAGTGGCACAGGAAAATAACTTTCTTGGGTGGCGTAAGATATGGTACCTTGCTGGCTAGGCTTACGTAGGCCCTTGGGCCGATAGCCTAGTACCTACCTATGAACCTATGAGATGAAACAAGAATACATTGCTGAGATCATTTAGAAAAAATAAAAATAAAAAACAAGAAACATTAATAAATATTATCTATCTGTATAAAATACATAAGACATTATAAGTTGCCAATGGTGACTGTTTTTTTTTTAACTAGGTGATGGGACTCTTTGATATTTGTTGTTTCTTTCCATAGGCATTCAAATAGTTTTCAAAACTGGATATTTGCACATTCATTAGGCATCAAAGAGAGTGGTGGTCTACCTTCAGCTTTGGAATGGACATCAGCACATGTACTGGGACCAGGTGTTGCCTACCATTGTTCAGCTTTTTCAGCAAGTTTGACAAAGAGCAGCAGCAGTACTAATCTACCTGGGAGGCAGTGATTTTGGGATCGGGGAAAACGAAGGCTGATGCTCATGACTCTGATGGACATGTTGAAGGTTAAAGGCATCTGCTAGGGAAGCACAAGTCATCTGAACAAAAATGCTAGGCAGGGTTGTTTTGAACAGACTGTTTGCAATATGCCCATAGGGAGGAGAAGGGAGCACATTAATAGCAAAGTGGAGGAGACAGCACCAAAACTGGGGCTGTTAGCTATAAGACAGGAGGACCTGGAATACCCAGTCTGGTTCCAATAGAAGGTGGTTCATTTGCCAGACTTCTGAGTAGTTTTTTTCAATCTACACTTTATTCTGTTACTACAAGAACTCTGTGCCATGGAGAATAGAGAACTAACCACTCACCACTAGATGGTTGGGGGAAAACAGAAAGGGAACAGGAAGCAGCCATGACAGGCAAACTGCCTGGTGGGCCAGCTGGTGAGGTTACGGGATGCCCTTCCCCCCGTCATGCATAGATCTTCCTTGTCTCCTGGAGAGAATAGTGGGGTGGATCCAGGTGACAAGGTAGTCCTACATCACCAGATCATAGACAGTAGAAGGAGACCGAGTTAGTATCTCTGAACACTGAGTGTAAAGGCCTCCTCATTGCCTGTTGTTGGAGGTCACAGCCATCAGCTTCCAGGCAAGTTTGGAGGTATGATAGGGAGGGTACAGAAGTAGAGGGAGTATCAGGAGCTAGCAGGTGTGTGTGCCCTTAAATACAGGAGTGGGATATTGCTGTCAGGGTTGTTATGAGGATTAGTGTGCTATTAAGATGTTGGATATTGTACTAGCTTGTTAACCAGTGTTATACTGAAATGCCTAACCTGTGGTGGTTAATCATAATAAAGCTTGTTCTCAAGCTCCAGGCAGGTGTAATTTTTTAAAAGGTCCATTCAGGAAAGACAACCATCATTCCATCCCACCCAGGACTGGTGAGCCTACTGCAACTACTCACTCTCACCTCCCCCTCTTAGCAGTTTTAACACTTAAGATATTAGTCTAACTTGGGTTTCTGGGGTGCAGTTACGGCTTTATCATTCAATACCACAGAGCCAGTGTCAGCCACCTGGGAGCTTGACAAGTTTTCACATGGTGACGAGGAGCATGCCATCCTGTCATGCTGCAGCATTTCTGAATTCACCCCTGGTTTTGTCAGTACAGATTTTGTTACTGTGAGTGTCATTAGCTGAGTCTCTTCTGCAATTAAAAAAAGAACAAATGCCCTTACAGCCTTTCAGAAATTTAATAATCAAAATTCCCTGGCAAGAAGACAGCAAAGGCAGACTCCATATCAAAAACTATGGCCTTCAAACCAGCCTCTTGCATGTAAATGCACAGCTACTGGGTTAAATCGCACTCCAAATTTTACTCATTCAGAATAAATTATTTTATTGTATTTTACTTTTGTTTACCTGGTTTGTCAGAATGGGTTTAGTGAAAACCTTGTTTTCAGCAGAAGCCCAGGGAGAAAAACTAAAACATGTTATAAACATTTTTAAAATAGGTAGGGCAGAAAATGTTAATAATGTAATTAAGAAGTGGTGTATAAAGCATGCTCATAGATAATTATATATATAGCTATCATAAGGTTTATATCAGAACTATAGAGGTGAGGTAAGCAATGTCACAAAACAATATATATGGGTGGTAGATACTAGTAAAACTATTCAGATGTTGGTGAATATAAGCTGTGGAGCACAGAAATATAACAATATGACAAGTTAAAGGTAATAGTGGCATATATTCTGAAGATATTCTGAAAATATCTTCAGCACTGTTTCTTGACCTATCAAAGGCCTTTGATATGGTGAACCACCAGCTACTCTATCATACACTAGATAATATTCAGCTTGATAAACAAGCTCTGGACTGGTTTCTCGGCTATCTCTCTGATAGGAAACAAGCCGTCCTCTGGCAATCAAAGCTCTCTAACCTCTTACCAAATACCATAGGTGTACCCCAAGGATCAATACTGGGGCCTCTTCTTTTTACTATCTTCACAAATGACCTGTATAAGGCCATCCCTGAAGCCACCTGCATTCAATATGCAGATGACTCGACATTAGTCTGTGCTGATACATCTCCTGTTAACCTACTATCCAAAACTCAATCTTGCTTTATATCAGTAGAAAATTGGCTGTTAGAACGTAAACTGATCCTGAATCCAAACAAAACAAAATTACTACTATTCCATCCCACGCAAAAGACCACACCTCTATCCTTTTCTATCTACTCCAAAAATGGGACAATCATCTCCCCAGACCCCTATACCAAACTATTAGGAGTCTCCATAGATAACAAACTCAAATTTGATATTCATATCAACCAGACCATTAAGACCATTAACAAAAAACTCGGGTCACTATACCGGATCAAATCCTTTCTAACTCCTATAGCAAAAGTGACCCTGGCCCGCTCACATCTTCTCTCCACCCTCCTATATGCCTCTCCTATGCTCACTAACCTCAACACATCTGAACTAAACAAACTAGCACGCTGCTATAATCAGATTGCTAGATTTGCTACAGGAATGCCCTACAGAACACACCACTGTATTAACCTAAGAAACCTAGATTGGATTGAATACCCTAACCTTCTAAAACAGACCCAACTTATCGAAGCATTTAAAATCCTGAACCAACCTGACAAAACTCCAGCTCTGAAAAACTTAATAAAACCCTACAATAATCTCAATAGTTTGCGTTCCTCCAACAAACTCCTAGTTCAAACAATCAAAGCCAACAATGTAGGGGGCGACTCACTCTTTACCAATATCATTGGTAAAATATGGAATTCCCTCCCTCCTAGCCTCTCCTGTATTTCCTCTTTATATTCTTTCAAAAAAAATTACATCACCATCTAAGGTCAAATTGGCTCTGTCAGTGCTCCAATCCTGACTAATCCTTTCTCCAATTTGTATAGATCTTCTCCTTTATGCATCCCCTCTTTATTTACTTTCTCCCATCTCCTCTTAACTAAAGAAGTTAGGTGCCCAGTAGGAGAATTAGTATACTGGAATCTGTGTTAATATTTTGTAAACTCAATATTGTATAATACTTTTACACTTTAATGTATATGTTTTAGTATAATTAACACTTTACTGTATCTCTTCTGTTGCATGAGTGAAATTATGTTTTTTGTTTTTTCTTTGTATGATCTTAATGTATTAATTACTGTCACTGTGGAGCTTTTCTCCCCGGGCCTCCTCTGAAAATGGACATGTAATCCAGACGGACTATCCCGGTCAACAAATGTAAAATAAATAAATAAAAAAAATAAAATATACAGGAGCAGATTGACTGATTTGATAGGTTTTACTTGCGTTTTAATTCTGTTTATATTCTGACTGGATTTCATTGGTAGTGGGATGTGGTTCCATAGTTTAACAACACTATTAAAATAAAGAGAATCATTTGCATTATTAAATGATTTGTTTGTAACAGTTCATTTTTTCCTCTAGTGCACAAAATTATATTGGGGTAGTGGTCTCTTTAATTGTTAAGGGCTGGCGATTTTATGGCTTATAGAGAAGTCTGTGTTGTAGTTAGATGAGACAAAGCTAGGTGATGTAGTAGGACTAACCAGTTTAATTCACTGTCGGCTAGGCAATAGTGTGTGTCATATTGTTACAGCTTACTATAGATCTGGCTATTTTATTATACCATTCTCAAGTTTAGGGAGTTGTGACATTTGAAGGTTAGTGAAGATAACAGCAGCATAGAGGAGAGATAGCTAAGAAAGTAGCAGCCATATATCTTCTGGCTATGTCAGTGAGGCACATTACTACTATGTATAATGTCACCTAGTTTTTTATGAGTTTTGTTAACCATATGTGATACATGGTGATAGAATTTTAACTGGTCATAGGTTCATAGGTTGGTACTAGGCTATTTGCCCTAGGGCTTATACAAGCCTAGCCATAACAATTCCCTGGATATTTCTTCCTGCAATATTTACTTCCCCTGGACCCCTGTCTAGTAAGGTGACTGACATGATACCTGGGGTGAATTTCCTATCTCCCATCCAATCGTCAAGGTTCCTTTTGAAGAGGGCCAAAGAGGTGCTCTGCTTGACATGTATGGGCAGTCTATTCCAGAGTCTGGGTAGTCTCTGGGTCAGGAACCTATCCCTCCAGCATGTTTTGTTCATATTGATGACAAGGTTTAGATCCCTGGAGCGTGCGTCTCTGAGAGATTGGGATTTCTTTAAGTGTAGCATGTCCAACAGCTCTGGGTTTGTCATGGCCTTGTATGTTAGGCAGAGATCGCCTCTGAGTAGACAATGTGCAACAGAATGTAGCTGGAGTTTTTTAGATGGTCAGCATAGGGTATCTGCTTTAGGCCTGTAATTCTTTTAGTGAGGTATTTCTGCGGCCTTACCAGTTGTTGTAGATGTTTTGAGAGGTACATACCAAATGGGGTGTTGTATTCTATAATGGGTCTAATGAGGGATGAGTACAGTGGGACAATGACCTCCTTTTTCAGGATGAAACGCCCTTAGTGATGAGGTGTGCCACATAAAAGGATTTCCTGATTGTTGTGGCAATGTAGCTATCAAAGGTGAGACCACTGTCCACCTGTGTCCCTAAGTCTCTTATCACATTTTCGGTGTTTAGTGTACTGCCATCTATGTGGTAATTCATGGGTACATGTTTTTTTCCCAAAGGGGATAACTATACATTTCTTGGCATTGAGCTTGAGCCCATGGCTCTGGCACCAAGCAACTGTTTTGGTAAGGCCCTTTTGTAGAATATCCACATCATTTGGAGATTCAACAATGGCTCCCAGTTTGCACAAACTTTGTTAGCCAGAGTCCCTTAGTGTTGGCCTGTACTTTAGAGAAGTAGTTGCCAAACAAGAGTGGTCCCAGGACTGAACCCTGAGGTACTCCACTTGTTGCACAAGGCTCCACAGATTAAGCGCTTTCGTAAAAAACTTCATCAGAATCACAAATTACAAAACAGCACCACATATAAATACCCAACCCATAAATTCATGCCCAATGAAATTTCACTTTCAATTAAGAACACTCAGATTTCTTAAAGAAAAACACAGTACAAATACAAAACAATCATACCGTACTATATAAAACACTAAATAAACACATTTAAACTACACCATAAGCCCTACAAATCTTATTGTTCTATACAAATATAGGATTTTAGTCTAAGTATACTAGCAATGGATAAATTGTCATTGGGACCAGGGGGCACAGTGGCATTCAGTTTCAGTTGCCAACTTAATTGCTTCGCTTCAAATACATTTTCCCAAGGTCTCCCTCTGAAATCCCTCTACACGCATTCCAGCACAAAAAAAAAAAACAAAACAAAAACATGATCTGAATAGTTAGCAATATGCCTAGCAACAGCATTTTCCAAATCCCCCCCGCCTTCCTCATATCTAAACCAGGGTACAAACGTTCCCTAAATTTCCTTTTTGTCTTTCCAATATAAAAATGTTGACACATAAGGCACTTGCCCACATATATGACCCCCATTGTATTACATGTGCAATGAAACCTGGACCTGAACATTCTGGAATTGACCTCTATACGGCCTCCTTCCACCACCATCCTACATTGTGGGCAATTTCCAGACCTATAAGCGCCCCATTTCTTATGTGTAATATTGAGCCCATAATCAATAGTAGGATGCACAAAGACATATTTTAAGGTTTTATCCCTTCTAAATACAATGCGAGTTCTAATCTCCGCAACACTAGCCATTTCTTTAAATAAGGAAAAAATGTTCCAATATTTATAAATGGTCTCCCTGATGGAAGTTGTCTCATTGCAAAACTGGGTAATGAATGCCCCACCCAGTTCCAATCTATTCCTTCCTTTGTTTCTATTGAACCCGAGCTCCCCTAGGGCCAAACTTGCATTAATAAGGAGGACAATATCACCCCTAACCCTTCTATCTTTGATGTCATTCATGAATTGTGACACCAACCCAACAGGATATCTTCTACCCTGAGACATATAACTCATTTTATCACATTCCCAATTAGAAAATAATCAGGCCAGCCATATATACTGGCCCTTCACTATCCCTGCCTTTTGATGATAGGGATGGTTGCTTTCAGAATGAAGAATACTATCACTATAAGTGGGTTTAGGATATCCCAAAAAAACAGAATTGAAAGAGGCAGCCAAAACACGACAATAAGAAGCCAACTATCTAATGAAAAAACATTCAAACAAGGCCAAAGACTTAAAACTCAGTAAGCACTTTCACATTCAAAGGGAATGCTTCATCAGTTAACTGTTGACTTAATTGGTACCATTTAAAAGCTTTAGCATTTCATTGTCAAGCCAATCACTATTCGGCTCATGAATATTGAATGAAAATAATATGGTTTATCAAAAACCTTATAGATAATTCATTAAAAACATTTTTAAAGCATTTTAACAAATATAATATAATAATCTCACATTTATAAAAATGTATAAATATATATCCATTCCAAATGACATAGGCATTGAATATATGAGATTGTTTTTAATTGAGCATGATATACCTAGAGATTTAATAATCAAATGTGCTATGTTAATGGACATCGTCCTCAATAATAATGTTTTTGTATATGAAAAAAAATATTTTTTACTAAAAAGGGGAGTAGCCATGGGTACCCCATGTGCTAACTCCTATGCAAACATTGTAATGGCATATCGGGAACATACATACATATTAAGAAGTGAATATGAAGAAAACATTTTATTATACAAATGTTTTGTAGACAATGTTTTTTGTTATGGAGAGGAGAAGAAACCAAACTTTGTGATTTCATTGAATACATAAATGGAACTACCAATTTTCTATCTTTGACAGGTAAATGGTCAGCATCAAACATAGAGTTTTTAGATGTTCTCATTATTAATGAAAATAATACTATATAGACACAGCTGTACAGAATGGAATGTAGAAAAAATGATATATTACATCGTACCAGCATGCACCCTCCACATATTTATAATAATATAGTTAAAGGGCAAGTTTTGAGAATATCTAGATTAACTAGTAAGGAATCTGTATTCCATGAAACTGTTGAAATGATGCATGGTGAATTCAAAGATAGGGGATATAGAGAAGAAGAAACTGAATTGCTATTTCATGAAGACATTGTTAAGAGAGCTTCTAAGGGGAAACCTTATATATACTCTCAACACAAAGAAGTGAACACACAAACAAAAGATAGGAACATGACATATATGACTAAACCAGTAATTTCATTTGCAAACAATAACAAGAAGATTAAAGACATTTTTATTAATAATTGGAATATATAACAGTAGATGAAAAATTGGGTGCTATGGTAGGTGATCATCCCAGATTTACCTACAAAAACACAAAATCATTGAAACGCATGTTGTGTTATGAAAAGAATGAAAAACAAACACTAAGATCTACCAGAAAAGGAACTTTTGCTTGCAGGAACTGCAATCAATGTCCCTTCTTGTTAAATGGCCACAAGTTTGTACATCCAGAGACAGGAAAGGAATATGAGTTTAATAGTTATGCTGACTGCAGAACACGAGATTTGATTTACCTTGCTATTTGTGGTAAATGCAACTCGTTCTATGTAGGAATGACAAACAGAACCTTAAGGGAACGAGTGAAAGAACATATTTATACAATAAATAGAGAGGACAAAAATAATGTGTTAGCAAAACTTATCATAAACAAAGGTACATTACACAGTTTTAAATTTATGGTATTAGAAATGATATATAGGAATGCTAGGCTAGGGAATTATAAGAATTATACAGAGCAGAGAGAAATTAGATGGATATTAAGATTACAGGCAGATAGAGGGCTAGGACTCAGTGATAAGGTGTCCATGAGACCCTTTCTAGCAGCTAAGGATCTTAAACATTAGAAAACACTTAAGCATTATATAGGCATTCACACGTGTTCTACATATATTATTTCATGTATTTATTTCTTATTAGTTCATATAAAAATTTCTTCATATTTTTTGATAAAAGTTATAAGTATTTATTAGTACTGTATGTTTATATATATATATATATACACACAGTTTCTATCAGATATGGTTGTATATACACGAAGTATGTAGTGTTGATGGATAGATATATAGTTCTATACACAATAGTTTATACGCCATATGTAAGGATAAATGAATAGTTACATGCCATATTTTTATGACGCTATCCATAAAAAGACGTGATAAGTCGTGACAAAGATATCCAACAAGTTTTTTATGTGTATATATAGTTTGTAATACATATGGTTTTATATTCATCAATACACATGATCATCAGATTTTTATATACATTTTTTTGTATATATATATATATATCTATCTATCTATATATATATATATATATATATATATATATTTGTATATTTTATATATATATATATATATATATATATATATATATATATATATATATATATATATTTATACACTTTTATAAATGTGAGATTATTATATTATATTTGTTAAAATGCTTTAAAAATGTTTTAAATGAATTATCTATAAGGTTTTTGATGAACCATATTATTTTCATTCAATTTTCATGAGCCGAATAGTGATTGGCTTGACAATGAAATGCTAAAGCTTTTAAATGGTACCAATTAAGTCAACAGTTAACTGATGAAGCATTCCCTTTGAATGTGAAAGCGCTTACTGAGTTTTAAGTCTTTGGCCTTGTTTGAATGTTTTTTCATTAGATAGTTGGCTTCTTATTGTCGTGTTTTGGCTGCCTCTTTCAATTCTGTTTTTTTGGGATATCCTAAACCCACTTATAGTGATAGTATTCTTCATTCTGAAAGCAACCATCCCTATCATCAAAAGGCAGGGATAGTGAAGGGTCAGTATATATGGCTGGCCTGATTATTTTCTAATTGGGAATGTGAGAAAATGAGTTATATGTCTCAGGGTAGAGGATATCCTGTTGGGTTGGTGTCACAATTCATGAATGACATCAAAGATAGAAGGGTTAGGGGTGATATTGTCCTCCTTATTAATGCAAGTTTTGCCCCAGGGGAGCTCAGGTTCAATAGAAATAAAGGAAGGAATAGATTGGAACTGGGTGGGGCATTCATTACCCAGTTTTGCAATGAAGCAGCTTCCATCAGGTTGCCCATTTATAAATATTGGAACATTTTTTTCCTTATTTAAAGAAATGGCTAGTGTTGCAGAGATTAGACCTCACACTGTATTTGTAAAACCTTAAAAAATTTCTTTGAGCATCCTACTATTGATTATGGGCCCAATATTACACATAAGAAATAGGGCACTTATAGGTGTGGAAATTGCCCGCAATGTAAGATGGTGGTGGAAGGAGACCATATAGAGGTCAATTCCAGGATGTTCAGGTCCAGGCTTCATTGCAATGTAATACAATGGGGGTCATATATGTGGGCAAATGCCTTATGTGCCAACATTTTTATATTGGAAAGACAAAAAGAAAATTTAGGGAACGTTTGTACAAACATGGTTTAGATATGAGAAAAGGGGGGGGTTGAAAAATGCTCTTGCTAAGCATATTGCTAACTATTCAGATCGTTTTTGTTTTTTTGTACTGGAATGCATGCAGAGGGATTTCAGAGGGGGACCTTGGGAAGATGTATTTGAAGCCAAGGAATTAAGTTGGCTAAAGAAATTGAATGCCACTGTCTCCCCGGTCTCAATGACAATTTGTCCATTGCTAGTATACTTAGACTAAAATCCTATATTATACAGAACAATTAGATTGTAGGGCTTATGGTGTAGTTTAAATGTGTTTATTTAGTGTTTTATATAGTACAGTATGATTATTTTGTATTTGTACTGTGCTTTTTTTTTAAGAAATCTGAGTGTTCTTAATTGAAAGTGAAATTTCATTGGGCATGTATTTATGGGTTGGGTATTTATATGTGGTGCTGTTTTGTAATTTGTGATTCTGATGCAATTTTTATGAAAGTGTTTAATCTGTGGAGCCTTGTACAATAAATTTTATTTTTCTATGTTGTTTGGTTGTCTTCCTGGTTTGAACTGCTGCCATTTATTGTTTTGGTGCTTTTTGTTATCTATTTTGTGGTACTCCACTTGTCATTTGTCTGTAGCTGGATTTGGAGTCGGCTACTTTTACAGTGTGGGTTCTGAGAGGTAAGCCAGTTGGCAACCCATTGAGTGTTGTAGGGATTAATGCCCAGCTTAGTAAGTTTATCTATGATTCCAGAGTGGGGGATGGTGTTGAAGGCCTTGGCAAGATCCAGATAGGCTGTGTGGACCACCTTTCCCTTGTCCACAGCTCTGGAGACTGATTAGAAGAAATCAATCAGGTTCAGGAGGCAAAATCTGCCCTTCACAAACCCAAACTGCATGGGGTCCAGTGTTTGAAGGTTGCCAATGTCTTTGTTTATAAGTTCCATGATAATACATTCCATGGCCTTGCAGATCAGGCTCATCAGACTGATGGGGTGGTAGTTCCCAGGATCCAAGTGGATCCCCCTTGTGGAGTGGGATAACTGTAGCTGTGCGACACTCAGTGGGCACGAAGCCTGAGGTGAGGCTATGATTAAACATGACACTTAGGTGAGGTGCCAGTTCATTTTGTAGTTCATGTAGTACACAGCCCAGGATGTCGTCTGGTCCCATGGAGGCTGTATTCTTAGCTTTGGAGAGTGCGTTTTTTACCTGTGTGGCCGTTATTACCGGAATTTGGCAATCTTTTGGTATTGAGCTAGGTCCTTTAGGGGGTGAGAGGGGGTGAAGTTGGCACTGAATCGATCTGCCAGGATATTGGCAATATCCTTGGGATCAGTATATTTAATGCCATTCTGTTTATAGCTCAGAGCAGATCTGAGCATTGTAATTTAGATTCTTGACATAGCTATAGAATGCCTTGTGGTTGTCTTTGGAATATTTGGCAATTTTATTTTCGTAACTAGCTTTGGAGGATCTTATGAGGGATCTCAGCTTCTTACTGAGGGTGGTAAGGGAGTTTTTTTGCATCCTGGGATTTTCCTCTTTTTTGCAACAGTTTCTTCCTTTTGTTGTAAACTTTGTTTATGGCAGGGGACCACCAGATTGGCTTCCTTTTTTGGAGGAGAGTGTTTTGGTTCTGTTTGGGGTGGCACGATTCATGCACTAGTGGATGTGCTCATACAATGCCTTAGTGTAGGATTCAGCAGTTGAACTCTCATCTCTGATTAAACCCAGCAATTTTGTGAGGTTTACTTCTTTTATTATGGTGTTGTTGGGAGAGATGCTAGTGAATATTGTTGCTTTGATAGGGATGTATTTTGGGGTAAAGAGCAGTAGGTTAGTTTTTTGGAGTTTTTGGAGTAGTTGTGAATTATTTATACATGTTTCAATTGATAAGAAAGACTGTTCTGTAAAGTCTTGGAGTTCAGAGAGAGATTTGGCAGAGAAGACTAGGGACAAGACATTAACATATAAAACTAAGGTTGCCTTTTTTGTACCAGAATAGAGATCATAAATTAATATATTGCAAAGTATGGGGCCTAATACAGAGATTCTTATGGGACCTCAATAGTTACAGGCAAGAAGGTTGAGAAATCATTTGTCCATTTTACTGCTTTTGCTGTTTGAGAGTTAGCTGTGGAACCATTGCAATGAAGAGCTGGTGAGCCACAAGGATGAGAGTTTCTCTAAAAAAAAAAAAAAAAAAAAAATCTGCCATCAAGTTCTCTGCAACTCTCAAATGTATTAAAAAAAAAAAAAAAAAAAAAAGGAACAACAGGTATATCCTCCACATAATTTATTGTATCTCTGACGTCTCGGCCACAGCCTTCAAGGAGTACAAAAAGGCTCCTTTTGAAGGCTGTGGCCGAGACGTCAGAGATACAATAAATTGTGTGGTGGATATACCTGTTGTTCCTTTATTCCTTAGTATTTTGCGGTTGTTCCTATCTCAAATGTATTAACCCTACTTGTTTTTACAAACTATATTGTATGCATTTTTACTTTGTAATCTTTATTTGCATTTTGTAACCAATATTGTATTATACTGTTCTTGGAGCTTTTCTCCCCGGGCCTCCACTGAAAATGGACACTTCTTGGCCTAGTGGACTTCCCCGGTAATCAAACTGAAATAAATAAATAAAATAAATAAGTGTTTCTGTCACAGCCAGTATCAAATCCTTTTGATGAATCCAGGAGGATGGTGGTGACTAGGCTTCCGGCATTTCTGTGAGTGCTGACAGCCTTAACAAGCTTTATGAAGCAGTGGTGCTATGATGAGGATGGAAGTTGTATTGTGTTGTATACAGAAACTGGTTATATATTGAGAAGCTGCATATGAATACATTTTTCTAATATTTTTGATAGGGTCAATAAAATAGCAATTGTCCTATAGTATGAAAGATTGGTATTCATTCCACTTTTGTGTAATGGAATAATGAAGGATTCATATCAGGGGGCTTTATTTTTAGATATGGATCAGTTTATCAGTAATAGAACTGTATATGCTATAGCTTCAGCTGCTATTTTAAGATATTTGCCAGTTAGATTGTCAGGGACAGATATGGTAGGCTTTAATTTGTTGAGGTATTTTTTCATGGTACGTTTGGGAACTGATTGGAAGAAGAAATGTTGAAGGTGGTTATTTGATGGAGCTGGTCACTGAGAGCTTGATAAGTCTCCTGGCTTGTTAATGATTGTACAGTCTGTATAAAGTGGTGATTGAACTGGTTGGCTATGGTATCACTTTGTTTGGGTTTGTTTGGTGTTGGCTGTGCAGCTTGTCCTGGATTTAGCAAATTATTGAAGGAGACCCAAAGTAGTTTTAGATTATTAGTGTTTATATTTTGACTGGATGAGTAATAAGCTTTCTTTCTTTGGCGATACATTATTTTGTTACATTTCTTAGTTGTCTATATGCTGGCAAAGAGGGAGCAGTTTTATTTTTTTTTTGTCCAGACTTTCCTTGCTTTGTCTCTTTCTTTCATGAGCTGTTTGGTTGCTAAGGATAGCCATGAGGGCCAGACTGGTTTGGACTGTTGTTTAGAACACTTAGGAAGATTTTTTTGACCTCAGCGACAACATCGTCTATGGGAACAATCTTTAGTTAAGATGCTGTAGTGTATTAATAAGTGTCTTTATGAAAAGTGGCAAGTTTTATTACCAGGCTGTAATGATTTGTTTTGTGGCTGTTGTTTGGTGCCTTAAGGTATAGATTGGTGAGTGATCACTTAAGCTGTCTGACAGAATCTCACAGGGTGAAATTTTATTTGAAGAGGATGTTAGGATGCATTTTAGGGTTGATTGTCTAGCTGTGGGTCTGTTATATCTAGTTGGTGTTGTTATAAGTTGGGTGAACTTGTACAATTGTATATTAGCTGGATTTTTAGATTGTATGATTAGCAAATCTATATGAACATCACCCAATATTATTGTTTCATAAGGGATTTTTGAAGAGGCACAATCGAGAATATCTTCCAGTGTTTTAGTATTACCAGGGAGGTATCTATAGGTTCATAGGTGTGTACTAGGCTAAAGGCCCTGGAGCCTTTACAAACCTAGCCCATAGAAGTGCCCTGGCATCATGCCGTCCAACGTTAGTTCCCAGTGCCTCTATCAAGTAGAGCCACTGGAGTGATCCCCAGGGTGAACTTTCTATTTCCCATCCAAGATTTCTCTTGAAGAGGGCCAGTGAGGTGCTCTGCTAGACACGTATGGGAAGTCTGTTCCAGAGCATGGGCCATCTCTGAGTTATGAACCTGTCCCTCCAGCATGTTCTGTTGATTGTGGTAATGTGGTTCAGGTCTCTGGAGCATGTGGTGCGGAGGGACTGGGATTTCTTTAAATGTAGCATTTCTAACAGAGCTGGGTCAGACATGGCTTTGTAAGTCGAGCAGAGATCGCCTCTTAGTAGATGATATGAGACAGAGAATAACTGGAGTTTTTTCAGTCTGTCTGTGTAGAACATGAGTTTAAGTCCTAGGATCTTCTTCATGAGGTACTTCTGTGGCCTTTCCAGCTGTTGCATGTGTCTAGTGAGGTACATAACAAATGTGGCATTATACTTGATGATTGGTCTAATGAGGGAAGAGTAGAGAGATGATGATCTCTTTCTTCCTTGCTGCAAAACCCTTGGCAATGAGATGTGCCGCATAGAAGGACTTTCTGACCACAGTGGCAATGTGGTGGTCGAAGGAGAGGCTGCTGTCAACCTGTGTCCCCAGATCTCTTATAACTCCTTCAGTGTTCAGTGGGCTCCCATCAATGTCATAATTAGTGGGAACTGAGTTTTTCCCAAACGGGATAACAACACATTTTTTGGCATTAAGCTTAAGGCCATGGTTTCAACACCAGTCATTGGTCTCAGTGAGGCCTTTCTGTAGGATTTCTGCATCACTTGGGGAGTTAATAATGGCTCCCAGCTTGCAGTAGTCTGCAAATTTGGTTAGCCAGAGTCCCTCCGTGTTGGCCTGGACTTCTGAGAAGTAGATGCCAAATAAGAGAGGACCCAGGACTGATCCCTGTGGAACTCCACTCGTGACTGGTCGGCAGTCTGACTTGGAGTTCACTACTTTCACACTGTGGGTTCTATCTGTGAGCCAATTTGCAACCTGCCTAGTGATATAGCAGTTGATGCCTAGTTTGGTGAGTTTATCAATAATTCCTGAGTGGGGAATGGTATCAAAGTCCTTGGCCAAATCAAGGTAGTCTGTATGAACTGCCTTGCCCTCATCCACAGCTCTGGTGACTGACTAAAAGAAGTCAACCAGGATGAGCAAGCATGATCTACTTTTCACAAAATCAAACTGCGTGGGATCTAGAGTTTGGAGATTCCCTATATCCTTGTTAATTAGGTCTATGATGATGATGTGCTCCATAGCCTTACTTATCAGACTCATCAGACTAATGGTGTGACAATTCCCAGGGTCTATAGTCACTCCCTCTTTATGTAGAGGGATGACTGTAGAAGTGCGCCATTCGGTAGGGACAAAGCCTGAGGTGAGGCTGTGATTGAACAGGGCACACAGATGTGGTGCCAGTTCACATTGTAGTTCATGTAAAATACATCCAGGAATATTGTCTGGTCCCATGGAAGTTGTTTTCTTAGTCTTGGACAATGCAGCTTTAATCTGTGCATCAGTAATACTGGGTGCCTGGCATTCCTCCGGTATTGTGATTGGTCCTTTGGGGGCAGAGGGTTAAAGTTGGCACTGAATCTGTTGGCCAGTATGTTGGCAATATATGTTGGCTCAGTATAGGAGGTACCGTTGTTCAGCAACTCAGAGCAAACCTGGGTATTGACATGGAGATTCTTGATATAACTATAGAAGGCTTTGTGACTGTTTTTAGTGTCTGCCACAATTATGCCTTCATAGCTGGCTTTAGATGTTTTGATGAGGGATCTCAATTTTTTGTTGAGGCTAATAAGGGAGTTTTTCCAGTGTTGTAACTTCACATTTTTCTGCAACAGTTTCTTCCTGCTGTTGTAGAATTTATTAATGGCAGGGGACCACCAGGCTGGCTTCCTTTTTTTGGAGGAGAGCGTCTTGGTACTGTTGGGTATGGCTAGTTCCATGCATTTATGTACGTGTTCATACAATACATTGGTGTATGATTTGGCAGTCATGCATCTATTTTCCATTGACATGGGTGTTGCTAAGTTAGACACCTCTGTTTTTAGGAGCCCAAAGTCAGCTTTGCAGAAGTTTTTCATGGTGGTTACCTTTGTGGGGGTGTGGATGAGATATTGATTTCCATGGTGATTAGTTTGTGGTCAGATCTAACCAGGGAGGAATTGACTATTGGTGCAGAGCAATGGTTGCCCATGTTGGTAATAACCAGGTCAAGGATGTAGTTGCCTCTAGTGGGGGTAAGAATAAGCTGGTCCAGGGCAATGGAATTAATGAATTCCAGGAAGCGTTGAGCCAGTGTATTGGTGCATGAGTAGTTTTCCCAGTTGGTGGAGGGGTAGTTGAAGTCACCTAGTATGAGAGTGTTAGGTTGGACCCTAATAGTTTCCAGGTTGCTTAGGAACATGGAGTGAGATTCTTGGGACATGATTGGGGACCTATAACAGGCTACAACCTGAACAGCCGTCTTACCCATTGTTAGTTGTACCTGAAGTATCTCAGATGCATAATGCTGGGCTACTAGTCTGGAGGTGTGTACATCCTTTATGAATATGGAGATACCACCGCCTTTGGTGCTTCCCTCCATGTTCTGGGGCCAAAAGGTGTAGAATGAGTTATAGCCTGGTAGTGCCGAGGTGCTTTCTGCTGCTTTAAACCAGGTCTCCATGACAGCACAAATATCAATGTTCTCCATTTTTGAGGAGTGCTTCGAGTACTTGCATCTTGAGATTTAGACTTCTAGCATTGAGAACCATAACCCTCAGATTGCATTTATTTATAGCTGTTGTGGTGGTGATTTGGTCTTTGGAACATTGCCTAAAAAAGGCATTATAGGGGTGGCAAGAGCCTTAGCCAGTATCCGGAAACCTAGGGGTGACAGATGCAGGCCATCTCTGGCAAAGCATCAAGGTCTGTCAATCATGTCATTCCAAGCAGACAGATACTGGATCCCCTTAGAATGACACCAGAAACTTTGCCAATTGTTGAAGTCAATCATTTTCTGCTTGTACTGTGATATCATTCTGGGTGACGGTAGGATACTGCTCAGGGCTAGGGTCATACCTTCTTAGGGCACATAATCCAAGAGCTCCTCCATGTCTCTTCTCATGTAGTTCATATATATATATATATATATATATATATATATATATATATATATATATCCATGATTGTTGACTGTCTTCTGAGTGTTTAGTTTTATTGGATAATTAGGACTTCTGAGTTTGAGAATGTTGGCAGGATGTGATGGTAAAGGAGATACCTAGTGTGTTTTTGTAGTAAACAGTGACACCACAAGCTTTTTTCTTGGCTCTGTTAGTCTGATAATGTTACCTGGTGGGACAATTTCTTCATTTTTTTGTTTCCGGGCCTCGGTGGAAAGTAAGATATCTGGAGGGTATACTGGTATCCTTGCATACAGGAAGTTTTTTTTTATTAATACTTTGTAAGCTGCTATAGCATATATGAAGGCCAGGGTGGGACAGTGGGTGAGGTGGTAGTGATAAAGAAGCTGATGGGGATATGCTGTCTGGTGCCTGAATATTCCGAGTTGGGCCTGGGCTAGGGTGGATGTCACCATTATGTTTTATGGTTATAGAGGTATAATGGTATGAGTAGAGGCATGTTTGCTTGATTTTATGTTTAATACCAAATTTGTGAGTAAATGGTTGTTGCTTTGGATAAATGTACTTGAACAATAGGATATAAGAATACTGGTACAGATAGGGTTTGACTGGGAAATAAGGTTCATAAGTATTTTGCTTGGAAGAAACAATGTAAGAGTTTTGTTGGAATTGTGAGGATGATGGTTGTTAAGTGTGTGAGTAGGAGAAGAGGTACTAGTATGTGCAATTGTAGGAGAAACATGTTTCTGAAATGTAAGAATCAGAGGGCTTTAAAGGGTAGAGGATGGAGATGTAGTTAAGATAGGAAGCAATGAGGGATACCTTTAGTGATGGCTTGGAGAAACAATCAGAATGATCTAATCTGCACTTGTGTGTCTTGTTGAGGGTGTTGAAGGCTGAAATACGATAGCCTTTTTCTAGCATAAATTCCCTGCACCTCTAGGTCATCGTATTCATTTGACTTATTTACCCCCTTGATGCAAGCCCCGACTGCTCCCAAGATGACCCATATTTGACTAGTGATACAGTTACTGACAGGACTGTGCGAGGGAAGATTGATTGCATTTCCTGACTCTGGTTCACCCATTCTAGGAAGAGATCCATGTTGCAAGTGTTCCAGCACTTGTCTGGGAGGTTGTACATGCATGGAAGTGCACATGCACCTCCCTAATTCGGCAATTGTAGAGTTTTCCAAGACTGTCATAGAATGATGTTGCACCAAAGTCTTCAGTCTCCTCAGCAGTCCCAAACCTAGGCTTGGAAAAGCCAAGGCAGGTCCAGTAGGCCCTGTGAATAAAGAGAGATGCTGATAGTAGCTGATGGTAAGCTGCAGGGAGCTAAAAAACATAGTTCCTCTAAATTAGCAATAGAACATGTCTACCATACACTGGCCACTTAGCCTATCAACTCCAATGCACTTAAAAGAACCATGGTGATTAAGATTTTGTCTTTCAAGGATAGGAAACTGCTTCTACTGACCACATGTTTAACAGGAAAGCTACCTTTCAGTTACAGACAGGGCAAGCAGGATAATGACTTTTCCATTTCACTTATCCACAGATGGAGAGACCACCTGTTTTAATTAATAATTTGTAATCTAAATGTGTTCTCTGCGGAGGGTTGGACACTGAGCTTGAAACCTGATCCCATCAAACCCGTACTTGCTATGGAAACAATGAGTGCGCTTGTTGCCAGATGTGCTGCATGCTCGGGAACAGATCCAGGATCTAAAGGTGCCAAATACTCTTTGTAACAGCCTGCTAAGCTGAGTATCATGTTGAATGCTAAAGTATCTGTCATATAGGAATTGGAAGAAATCAGTGGAAGTAGCACAGTTTTATTCTTTACAGCAGCATTCCTTGTTAAACTCCTTGTGACCCAAGGTGTGTAGGAAGGGGTCTACCTGATAACACCGACATGCCAAAACACTGACAACGAAATAACGACACGACAAAACCAAAAGTTCAAAAACACTAAACTTCACATGCCCGACAAACCACAATCCCGACAATCAACAAAACAAATAACTTTCCTGAAAAACACACACAACACAAGCACACCAAAAACCTTACAAGCATACACTAAACCTTACATACACAACTATATATGCACTACTAACCTTAACCCAAACCCTAACCCTAAGGTCCGTCACTATCGCACACTTACCTTACCTGCACCCTAACTCTAACTCACTTAATCTGCCCCTAATCCTTAAGTCTGTCACTACTGCACACTTACCTTACCTGCACCCTAACCCTAACTCACTTAATCCGCCCCTAACCCTTAAGTCCATCACTATCGCACACTTACCTTACCCGCACCCTAACCCTAACTCACTTAACCCACTCCTAAACCTAAAGTCCGTCACTATCACACACTTACCTCACCCGCACCCTACCCTAATATCCGTCACTATCACACACTTACCTTACCCACACCCTGACCCTAACGTCCATCCCTATTGTACACTTACCTTAACATGTCGGTGTTCTCAGCGTTGGGATTCTCAACTGTCAGTCTTCTCTGTTGTCAATCTTCCGGTGTCGGTTATCTCGCTGTTGGTCATTTGCAGTTTCGGTTAATTCAGGTAGACCCACAGGAAGACACAGAATCACTGAGTTACGAGTGATAGAAGTTGGGTGATGTTGGCTTTGCACTGCATTTACTCTAGTATCACCAGAGCAGCAATGGGGCCCTAGTCTGCATGGACCAGAGCAGCAATGGGGCCCTAGTCTACATGGACCAGAGCAGCAATGGGGCCCTAGTCTGCATGGGGCTTCACTTGAATGCCCTTTCCTTTCAACCACTAGACAAATTTTGGAAAAAAAATTTTTTTTTTCTCGCAGGCTTGGATTGTAGGTTTGCAACTGTCTTTCAATCTTTCAATGTTTAAATTTTTCATAGTACCACAATATTGTGCTGTGCATTGATTAAAGATTTTTTCTCATGTTCCCTGTGCATTTTTATCTGCCTTATGTCAAGGTCTTCGTTTTACAGGTATGATTGTGGACAGCTTACCTTTACATCTATTTATTTATATATTTATGTATTTAGTTACATATTTGCTTGCTATCCATGTGAGTGCACTGGACCTTCTCAGAATCTTTTTGTCCATGGCTCAGGCTGCATGGATGATAATAAATTCAATATATACAATTTACAGTAGCCAATCAACCACCACATTTGGGTGAGGTTAGAGGAAGCAAGACTTAAGAATACCTGCAGAGAAAACCCAGACAGACATGGGAAGAGAATGGAACTGCATAGTTTGTGACTGGAAGTCATGCCTGAACCTCTGTTATTCTTAAAAGCAGTGCACAGTAAGTGAACTTAATGATTATTTATAATGTCTCCTAGAGATGTTGCATATCTGTTTAGAGATTTTTTTTTTGTTAATAAAATAAATTTGCTGATGTGATTAAGCTAAGGCTGGATTTAGGAAGTTTACCTGCTTGTTAGGTGAATTGCTGTCTTACAGCCTTAAGTTGCTGTAGTATCATTTAAAATTGTGATATTTTTATTGCTGAAGATAGCAAGTGTTGTACTACTGACTTTCATGCCCTAGTCCCCATAAATTTCCTGTTAGGCTTAGTTCTCTGGCCTGCCAGTCTTAAAGCTGGTGTACTCCCCAAATAATTAAATTGCCTTGACAGTCACTTGTCTGACGGACTGATGGGCAAGGGATAGACTAGATAAGCTAATATGTATCTAAGTGTGTAAGATATTTTCAGCAATTATATAGAACTAAGCTATACTGCCATATATAGCTGCCATTAAGAATGAACTGATATGTTAGGCAACTTCTCCTCTTCAATGTGAATAAGTGATGCTTTTTTGGAAGTGGATGAGAGGTCCATGAATGGCTCTGTGCTATTTCTCTCAGTCAGGAAGATCATTGGTGGATGGGGGGGGGGGGGGTTGCTCTGAATTATCTTGCTAAAATTTTTATTACTCTCAATAGTGTAATTAGGCAAGTTCTAACACAAAATATGTCTCCATCCCATCTTGAAATGTGTCTACATCAGAAATAATTTACATGTGCCTATGCAAATGTTAGGTTTATTCACTGCACATTTAATAACACTTTATTCAAACAAGATTATTAAAAATTGCTCCTCTGGAGTATGATATGTTTTAATATGGAATTGTAAAGAATTATTTTAAAGAGGGTTAGCCTTGTTCAAACATGGAAGTAGATTCCTTGATTCATATTACTGACTTAGGACAATATATAAAGCCTGAAAGAGTTCAGAGATTCTGGGCTGCCATTGTTAACTACAATCGTATAAGTAATTCCCTGACATATAGTGTTCATACCTGAAAAAGGGACTTAGCATATTAGACCCAGTTATCATCCCATTAATCTCATATCAGTATTAAGTAAATGTTTCAAAAGGTGCTTATCAGGTCTAGGGAAAAGTAAATAATTTAAATGATACTAAGTAACAAGGTTGTTTGAGTATGTATTCTACATTTACTAGTTGATTACAATTTTATGGTAATGTTACTATATCATTGGACAATGGCATCATTGTTGTTGTGGTATATTTGGACTTAGCAAAAACCTTATAGACTAACTGATACATGACATTAATTAACTCCCTGATGATACAGAATGATCATCCATATACAGTAATCAGTAAAGACATAGCTCAGTCCATATACAGTAATCGATAAAGACATAGCTCAGTCCATATACAGTAATCAGTAAAGACATAGCTCAGTCCATATACAGTAATCAGTAAAGACATAGCTCCGTCCATATACAGTAATCAGTAAAGACATAGCTCAGTCCATATACAGTAATCGATAAAGACATAGCTCAGTCCATATACAGTAATCAGTAAAGACATAGCTCAGTCCATATACAGTAATCAGTAAAGACATAGCTCCGTCCATATACAGTAATCAGTAAAGACATAGCTCAGTCCATATCGGTAAAGACATAGCTCAGTAATAGGAAGTAACATGTTAAAGTGAATGGACACTTTTCGAGAAATTGGTTCTGGTGTCCCCCAGGCATCCATACTGGGAAAATTACTTTTTAATTTTGAATTTCTTTGTTATCTAATAACTACATGTACTAGGTGTCCAGATACGTAGACAACATTACAATAGTTGCCATCTTACCTAGTGTCACTGAATATATTCAATTCAACTTGTATGTTCTAGAGATATACAAATGGGTGAAGGATAATGATTTATATATAAATATGGAAAAGAGTGGTGTGTTTTACTTCAGTCCACCCAAACCTGTACACAAATTCAGCTTGGGTTTAAATATTATTAGTGAGATTCTTTGACAATAATGACTTAGGCGTTTGCTTAGTATACAATCTGGACTTTAAGAATAATGCTTGTTCAGTCAAGTTAAAGGCAATACGAGTTATCAGACAGTTACTAAAAACATTTGACACTAGGCCAAGGAAAGTTCTTGTTAAACTATTTACAACCTATTTAAGACTAATTATTGAACATAACTCCTAATTTTGTTAATAGTCCAAAAGAGATCTAATATTACTGAAAAATATTCTGAATGTCAAAATTTATATTAGGAAGAATACCTGGAGAAGCTTAAGTTGCATTCCATATCTTATTGTGGTTTACTTGGAAGGGTATGTCTGGCATATTATGCAATGCATGATGACAAATCTAGATTACTGATAAATATCAAAATGTAACCATCTTCTAAACCATCAGGAGGCAAAGATTATATATTCCTAATTCCAAAATGTAAAACTGTTACCAGGTCAAATTTATAATACAGTAGTTAGGGAAATCCTGAAATAGGCTACTTCTAAATATAAGATGCTGTTCCACGCTTGATAAATTTAAGAATGCATTAGACTCTTGCTTTGGGAACAACATATACTGTGGATATGTAAAACCTGTGTATTAATGGTCTTTGACCTTAATGCAGTATAAACAAACTTTGAATCTCTGAAACAATGTACCATTCGTGGAGTGGTGGTACCTAAGAGACATCTAAATTACCACTAACCATTGTCTAAAGTTTAGTGGAATTTAAGACAGAATGTTTTGGGATGTTGACTATTAACCCTTGTATGCAACTGCAAGGACCTAGGTGAATGTTTGCCTGCAAATGATAATTATATAAGATATGGTACAATACTACAAGCATAATACTGGTCATTGTGAGCACTAGGTTCTTCTCCATTCCACCTCTCCTGTGATTACTCTGATTGCTAGCAGGTTGGCTACCTTTAGCCAAAGAGCTAAAAGAAGATACTCTTTTGAGACAGTTGTTTTGCAGCTGGGTGTGCCCATCTTATTAGTTAGGTTACATTGTTTTTTTCTGGTGATGATCTTGATTTGGACATTAACAATCTTCTTGTTAGGACAGTCATAGGTTCATAGGTTGGTACTAGGCTATCGGCCTTAGGGCCTATATAAGCTTAGCCATAACAATTCTCTTGCTATTTCTTCCCACAGTATTTACTTCCCTGGACCCCTGTCTAGCAGGGCAACTGATGTGATCCCCGGGGTGAATTTCCTATCTCCCATCCAATCATTAAGGTTCCTTTTGAAGAGGGCCAAAGAGGCACTCTGCTTGACATGTATGGGCAGTCTATTCCAGAGTCTGGGGAGTCCCTGGGTCAGGAACCTATCTCTCCAGCATGTTTTGTTCATTGTGATGACAAGGTTTAGATCCCCGGAGTGTGTCTTTCTGAGGGATTTGGATTTCTTTAAGTATATCATGTCCAACAGCTCTGGGTTTGACATGGCCTTGTATGTTAAGCAGAGATCGCCTCTGAGTAGACGATATGCGACAGAGTATAGGTGGAGTTTTTTTAGATGGTCAGCATAGGGCATCTGCTTTAGGCCTGTGATTCTTTTAGTGAGGTATTTCTGTGGCCTTTCCAGTTGTTTCAGATGTCTTAAGAGATACATACCAAATGTGGCATTGTACTCTATAATGGGTCTAATGAGGAATGAGTACAGTGGGACAAGGACCTCCTTTTTTCTGGATGAAAAGTCCTTAGTGATGAGGTGTGCCACCTAGAAGGATTTCCTGACTGTTGTGGTGATGTGGTTATCGAAGGTGAGTCCACTGTCCACCTCTGTCCCTAAGTCTCTTATCACACTTTCAGTGTTTAGTGTACTGCCACCTATGTAGTAATTCACAGGTATATGTTTTTTTCCCAAAGGGGATAACTATATATTTCTTGGCATTGAGCTTGAGCCCATAGCTCTGGCACCAAGCATCTGTTTCTGTAAGGCCCTTTTGAAGAATATCCATATAATTTGCAGATTCAATAATGGCTCCCAGTTTGCAGTCATCTGTGAACTTTGTTAGCCAGAGTCCCTTAATGTTGGCTTGTATTTCAGAGAAGTAGATGCCAAACAAGAGCAGTCCCAGGAATGAAACCTGAGGTACTCCACTTGTCACTTGCCTGGAGCTGGATTTGGAGTCGACTACTTTTACAGTGTGGGTTCTATCAGTAAGCCAGTTAGCATCCCATCAAGTAACGTAGGGATTTATGCCCAGCTTAGTAAGTTTATCTATGATTCCAGAGTGGGGAATGGTGTTGAAGGCCTTGGTGAGGTCCAGATAGGCTGTGTGGACCACCTTACCCTTGTCCACGGCTCTGGAGACTGATTCAAAGAAGTCAATCAGGTTCAGGAGACAAGATCATCCCTTCATGAACCCAAACTGTGTGGGGTCCAGTGTTTGAAGGTTGCCAATCTCTTTCTTTGTAAGTTCCATGATAATACATTCCATGGCCTTGCAGATCAGGCTCGTTAGACTGATGGGGCAGTAGTTCCCAGGATCCAAGGTGAATCCCCCCTTCTGGAGTGGGATAACTGTAGCTGTGCGCCACTCAGTGGGCACGAAGCCTGAGGTGAGGCTATGATTAAACATGACACTTAGGCGAGGTGCTAGTTCATTTTGTAGTTCATGTAGTACACACCCTGGGATGTTGTCTGGTCCTATGGATGCTGTATTCTTAGCTTTGAAGAGTGCATTTTTTTACCCGTGTGGCCATTATTACCGGAATTTGGCAATCTTTTGGTATTGAGATGGGCCTTTTAGCGGGTGAGAGGGGGGTGAAGTTTGCACTGAATGAATCTGCCAGGATATTGGCAATATCCTTGGGATCAGTATATTTAATGCCATTCTGTTGTAGCTCAGAGCAGATCTGAGCATTGCCATTTAGATTTTTGACATAGCTATAGAATGCCCTGTGATTGTCTTTGGAATCTTTGGCAATTTTATTTTCGTAACTAGCTTTGGAGGATTTTATGAGGGATCTCAGCTTCTTACTGAGGCTGGTAAGGGAGTTTTTTGCATCCTGGGATTTTCCTCTTTTCTGCAACAGTTGCTTCCTTTTGTTGTAAAGTTTGTTTATGGCAAGAGACCACCAGATTGGCTTCCTTTTTTTTGGAGGAGAGCATCTTGGTTCTATTGGGGATGGCACGATTCATGCACGAGTGGATGTGCTCGTACAGTGCCTTAGTGTAGGATTCAGCAGTCAAAGTTTCAGCTCCCGTCTGTATGGGTGACATAAAGTTTGTCACTTCTGACTCGAGTAGCATGAAGTTGGCTTTGGAGAAGTTTTTTATGGAGGTTTCCTTACTGGGGGGGATAGGGTGGGATGTGGATGTCAAGGGTGATAAGTTTATGGTCAGACCTGACCAACAAGGGGGTGACCATAGGTATGGAGCATCGATTTCCCATGTTGGTAATAATAGGATACTGGAGCCCCTGGTGGAACCAAGGATTAGTTGATCCAGGGCATTGGAATTTAGGAATTCCAAGAACTGTTGGGCAAAGGTGTTGGTACATGAGTAGTTTTCCCAGTTAATGGCAGAGTAGTTGAAATCACCCAGTATTAGGGTGTTTGGTTGTATCTTTAGAAAGGTGTAGTGAGAATATTGGGGCATGGTTGGGGATCTGTAGCAAGCTACAATTTGGATTGTAGTCTTGCCTAGTGTTAGTTGCACCTGGCAAGTTTCAGACATATTGTGTTGGGCAACTAGCCTGGTGGTGTGAATAACCTTGGTGAATATGGACACTCCCCCACCTTTAGTGTTTTGGTCTTGGTTTGCTGGCCAAAAAGGGTGGCAAGAGTTGTAGCCTGGTATTGCAGGGGTGCTATCTGGAACCTTGAACCAGGTCTCAGTTACTGCACAGATATCGATGTTCTCCATTTTTAGGAGTGCCTCGAGAAAATGCATTTTGAGGTTTAGACTTCAAGCATTGAGTAGCATTACCTTCAGATTTTGCATGCTTGCTCTTATGGTGGTGGTTTTGTCCTTTGAACTTTGCCTAAAAAAGGCACTATAGAGGTGGCAAGAGCCTTAGCCAGTAACCTGAATGCCAGGGGCGACAGGTGCAGACCATCTTTGGCAAAGCATCGTGGTCTGTCGATCATGTCGTCCCAGGCAGACAGATACTGGATCCCTTTTAAATGACACCAGAAGCTTAGCCAATTGTTGAAGTCAATCATTTTGTCCTTATACTGTGGTATTATTCTGGGTGAAAGCAGGATGCTACTCAGGGCTAGGGTCATACCTGCCTGGGCCACATGATCCAAGAGCTCTTCCATGTCTCTTTTCATGTAGTCCAGGGAGGTATGTTTCAAGTCATAAAACAACATAAAAAAACTCTTAACTAAACTTAAACTCACCAAATTAGCAGCAGACAACCTCCCAAGTGAATACCTACAAATCGCAGCTGATGCTCTGACCTACCCAGTATCCATCTTGATTAACCGATCTCTGTCAGAAAGTTGTGTTCCCACACTGTGGAAAGTATCACATATAATTCCCCTCCACAAAGGCAGACCCTCCACAGAACTAACCAATTACTGCCCCATAGCTATTCTCTCTCCACTCTCCAAAATACTAGAGAGATGCATACACTCACAGGTCTCAGACTACCTCCTTACGAACAACCTCCTTTCCAGTATTCAGCATGGTTTCCGACCAAACCATAGCACCACCACTGCCTTACTCTCCTTTACTAACACTATCCTTCAGCATAAAAACAATGGCTATCTCTCCTCTGCTACTTTCCTAGACCTATCTAAAGCATTTGACATGGTCCCACGCAAACAACTTATCTCTGTCCTCAATAACCTATCCTTCTCTCAATCAGTCGCCAACTGGTTTCAAAGTTACCTGTCTGACCGCCAACAATCAGTTGTATGGCAGAATGACATATCTCCCCAACTACCTGTCTCCATAGGGGTTCCCCAAGGATCCATCCTTGGACCCCTACTCTTCTCTGTTTACACCAATAATCTAGCCTCTGCCACCAAACATGGCACACTCATACAATACGCAGATGACTCAACCATCATCTGCTCAGCCCAGTCCCTACCCAAACTGCAAAAAGTCAAACAGGAAGCCTTTTCTTCTGTTGAAACTTGGTTATCTGATGCCCAATTAATACTCAACCCAAACAAAACTAAACTACTCATCTTCCAACCCACCAAACATACTCAAAACAACTCTCACTTTAACATCACAGCAAAAGACAACACCACTATATACCCAAATGAACACACCAAATTGCTAGGAGTGGAAATAGACAATAAACTAAAATTTGACATTCACATATCCATGACCATAAAAAAAGTCCACAAAAAACTAGAAGCGTTATACAGAAATAAGCAACTTCTCACCAAAGCAGCAAAGATTTCAACAGCAAATTCCCACCTTATCTACACCCTCCTTTATGCCTCTCCAATATATACCAACCTAAGGCAATGCGACCTAAACAAGCTAGAGACCTGCTACAACAAAATCTCCAAATTCGCCACAGGGGCATTTTACCATAGTCACCACTGTCTCTCACTTGCTGAACTGGGCTGGCTTGAACTCCCTCACCTCCTTCAGTGGTATCAACTCTCACTCACCCACAAACTAGTAAACCATCCTCTAAATGTCCCATCCCTTCAGAATCTACTCCAACCCTATCGCACCACCAGACCACTAAGATACAGCAACAAAAATCACTTGCAGATCACTAAAGCCAATAACTCTGCTGGTGAAGCATTATTCTCTTGCACCATAGCCAAATTATGGAACTCCCTTCCACCCACAATTACCTCTGTACCATCATGCACCCACTTCAAAACTTTATTAAAAGCGCACCTAAAAACATGCTGGCTATGCCCTTGCAACTCCCACTCTAATATCACCCACCCCATCCAACCACTACCTTTCTTTCCACTCCACTAACTACCTTGATTATAGCAAGCTCAGATGCTCATAAGCCTAATACTTATTATACATCAGGAACTTCTTATTGTAACATTTGTTAAAGTCTGTTATGTACTTCACAGATAAAGATTCTAGTTGTCTACTGATGTACTATGTTCTTCATCTGTAAATATGTTGTAAGTAATTGCTATGTTAAATTGTTAATTGTTATGTAATCCAATGTAACTACTGTCTGTTTATTTAAACTGTGGAGCTTTTCTCCCCGGTCCTCCGCTGAAAATGGACCTACGTCCAGTCAGACACTCCTGGTCAACAAATGTAAGTAAATAAATAAGTAATTCATGCACTCCAACATGGACAATGACAGAATCATATTTGTACTTGTTGTGGAGTGACTTGAGTGCATGCAGATCCTGGCACCCGACTGGCAGCTGACTGTAATTTTCTCCTTGTTCAGCCTGGTGAGTGGGACATCAGTGTGCCTGACTATAGAGTCACTTATGACTAAAGTGTTGGGTACGTTGTCTTGCCTTAGGGGCTGTTGTTGGGTGGAACACTGGTGTTGTGAGCTATGTGACACGTTGGTTGTGATTGGTGTTTGTTTGCGTTTCAGCTTCAGAGGTCCTTGTTGCTTGGGCAAGTTAATGTTAAGGCCCTCCACATATGTGGGTTTAGTGTTGCTTTGTGTGGGTGTTGGTGGTGTGGGTTTAGAAGGGCTATGTGTTGCTTGAGGTGTATTGCGGGTGTTAGCCTTCTCCTCTTGACTGTCTAGCACAATCTTGGATGGAGAGAGCTTTGCTTCCAGTTTGGCTATGTAAGTGCATCTCTCGCAGGTTGTAGTGTTGGGTGGTAGGAGAAGAGGGTTGTCTGTGTACATGAGGCAATTGCTGCATTGCCAGAGTATGTTCAGATTCACCAGGTGGACAGGAGAAATCACTGGATGCTGACCCTTGGACATGCCTGGTCTGGTGCTTTTTTTTTTTTTTTTGTAAAGTACTAGAGCTGTTTTCCCTTACCTTAGGAAGGTACTTTGCAGTTATAGGCTGTTTAGTGCCTACAATTAATTTCTCCTTATTAACAAGGAGAGTTGAGTGCTTGTATCAGTTTAAGACTGCCTAGTGCTTTCCATCAGGTTTTAAAGCAAGTGCTAGTCACAGGAATGCTTAAAGGTAAGATGAAAATAAATGGTTTATCCTAAACACTGCAGTGTGCACTAGAGGAGTTAGATGTGAAAATAGGTAACTTAAGTTTTACCTGTCTAAAAGTGAAGTTTTTTTGGATAGTCACTATTTTTAAAACAGCAAGATAGAGTGAAAGGGGGTGGTCACTTTTGTATTCTGGTACTATGGAATACAGTAGGATGGCCAATAAATTTAAATAGTTGAAGGGGAGTGATTTCACAAAATGATAATTTTGTGCTTACTCACACAAGACAGTAAAAACAGAGAGGAAATTAGATATATGGTCAACTTAACATAAAGGGAAGGCAACTAGAAAGACAGAGGTGTTTAAAAACACTACAGTAACTGGGTGGGAGGGTGGAGAAAAAATTTTTTTTGCCTGAATCAGAAGAGACGGAGCTGTGGTCTCTTTTCAAGTTTTAATATGCAGTTAAAATCAGAATACAAGTAAAACACAAGGTAAATAAAACAAATCACAGTATACAAAATAGAAAAAGGCAGTAAAATAATACAACAAATAAAAAGCAAACTAACCTTTCCCTCACAGCAAAGTGTAGCAGAGTCTGGGTGATTCTTCAACAAAAGAACATACTTTATTGTTCAACTGCAGAATAATTCTCCTAATGTGATATTGCTACAAGAGCTGTATCCTACAGCAACTGAGCATGGCAAATTTTCAGAGAGGTAGTACAGGCATGGCAGAGGGTGTGGCTACCCCAGGTGCCAACTTGTATGGGGTGCCAAACAGTATATTTAATTTAATAAAAAGAGCAACATGATAGTTCACATGTTATAATGTAATAAGCTTATAATATGTTGCTACTCTAAAAGTAAGCCTACCCTAGAAGCAGGCATTAATTGATCAAAACTGAGATCAGCTATAGACAGCAGTGGGGGGGGGGGGCACCATATGGGTGCACTTCCCAGGGTAGCAGTTTGCCTTAATACTACTTTGGTGTAATATTACCTCTAGCCTCACTTTCCTAACACGAAACATAGGTATATTATAGACTTGATCGTGAATAATTCAAAGAGATTCTTAATCTGTGCTGGGAATTTTAATCTTGTCAGAAGCGGCTCCAAGAAGCACTTAATGCCTTTGACCCTTTGTTAATGAATGCCTAGGGAGTTTTGTTTCTTTATTTAAGGTAACATCATTTGATAGAATAGAATAGAACAGCTGTTATAAGGTCAGCACATTCTTCCTATTGCATAGAACTTACTTCCTGAACTGGCAGAACTTAGAGTCTGAATTAAGTTGATGGCAGCTTCTCCCCTAGACTACATTTACCCCATCCCCACTCACAGACTGTGGTATTTTTCAGTTTGAACAGTTGTTCTCCAGGGATTATTATAAGAGTGGGATAGCTCGTTGGAGATGGGTGGCCCTGCTTACACACCTTCAAGATTTTAAACTGAAAGTTTAAAAGCTTTCTGGCTCCTTTTAGAAGATTCACCTCACTTCTGGATCAAAGCTTTGGATCATGTCGAGCTCTTTTAAACATTCTCTGAATTCCAGTTTGAGGAGTTGGAATACTGGCTTGAAAAAGACTTAGATACTGAATACTGCCTCATTTGTGATTTGCTTTCATGGGTCCCCAAAATACAATCTTAATTATCTGGAGTTAAAATGTTTTTTTTTTCAAACAACTCATAACAGAAAATTGAATAACTGCTATATCTTAAGAACAAGCTTACTCCAGAAGAAGTGTGGAGTTTGTTGCATGTGGCCACTTCATAACTTTTTAAAATTTTGGGCAAAATCAAAGTTTCCTAAGGATATTGCATGTTGGTCATGGTCACCAAAATTGGCACAATTAGTCTATTTTCCTGAGGCATTTACCTGATCTTTGTTGACCAGTTGTCTACTGACACTTCCTATGGAGTACAGGAAGACTGAGACCAAATGGAGACTTTGTACTTACTGTTACTCACTTCCAGTTTTCCTCAATAAAGTAACCTGTCCCCATGAAGGAGATTATATGCTATACCTATGCTATAGAACCAAGCAAGGCAGTGAGTCCATATCCTGAAACCTATAAGTTTATTTCGTCATAGCCCTTACTGAATTTGAGGGAGGTGCCTATCCTCTGCAAATCACATAGAATTAGCCTGGTAAGCTGTTTTGGTTTGAAGACAGAGAAAGACCTTGTAAACATTTCCTCTTCCTATCTCCTATTTCTATCTAGAAAATATATTATAAATCAACATGCAATTTGTGTAGTGGAGGTGGAGACTTTGGTTCATCAAGACCACTAGGGCTTCATTTGCAGCTGATGGCACAGTGGACTGGAGAGTTTTGAAAGGGCATACCCTTGGGGGTCCTGTGATATGATGCAGATAAGTCCTTTAGGAGGCTGTCTTGTCTGGATCTGTTTTTAGTTCTCAGCCTAGACATAGGAAAGATAGAAGATTCAGGCTACCCAATTAGTCTGTTTATCATTTGTGCTGATTATATAATGATTTTTCAGCCTTTCCCATCAGTGGAGTAAGTAAAGAAAGTTTGAAATTTATTCCAATGTCTGCTTTAGCTTCTCTAGCTATACAATAATGAGTAAAGTCCTACTTGCTATGTAGTGGGTGCATTCCATATTCAGGTTGGCAAGAAATTCTCCCAGGTGTCAGGTTTCTGATTGGCATTGGTTGTCTTGGGCTAAATATATGTTCAAAGAAACATGAGATAGCACAAAAGGGATGTACTGCTGAAGACAGTATATGAATACACCACTAACTGTATAGAAAGAAGGCAGGCTATGGATCCATGGGTATCTTTCTTTAAAATGATATAAGTCCCTAAGCTGTCATACAACTTAAATACATTTTTCTCTCCACTGCCTTAAAAAGCATTACCCTTGCCATGACCAAATGACTCATTTGTTACCAGGACAGTGAGAGCTGATCATGGGAGGCAAGCAATAAATGTCAATTCCCATGGAAGATGACTGGTTCTGCCTACAATAGTAGCCACTGGACATGTGCACTACTGAGTATGTCTCCTCAGGCTACAATGTATATTCCTTACAGTAGCGGGCCTCGTGGCCTTCCTCCACCAGAATAGGCAAGTTGTTACCAGCCTCTCACTCTCATCTATCCTCATTAACTGCTCCAGTGCCCAAGCCTGGGCTACATGAGTCACAGTCAGAGTTTTATCTGTCTACTCCACAAACATCAGGATTCTATTCCAGAATCATCCTGGACACTTGCTGGGACAATTGCATGGAACATTCCTATTTAGAAAAGGTCCTTTCTTCACTGGTGCACAATCTGTTCTAGTTCTACAATGTATAGAGTATCACTGTGGAGAATACTGCATTTCACCTACCATACATCCCATAGTTTATTCCATCTTAATGCAATCAATGTTGGCATTGAACAACAATGACTTTGGGTGGTTGGCCTGATAAGCTCACCACCTGGTACAATTTGATTCTCTTTTTTGGTGACAGTTAGTCCATTTGGGATTCAAGTACCTTCTGGTATATTTATGTCTCAATATGTTTGCTCTGGAGACTCCTGACATTTGCATGTAAAGTGATTATTAGATTGTGGAAGTGCTGAACCGCATATGGGCCTGGCTACTGCCACATCATGTTTAGGGAGAAGTGGTCACAATAAGGTTAGTGGGATTTGTTCCAGACAGGACTGTTACTTTGTAAAAGATTCTTTTAACAAGTTAGCATGTACTGTGTAAATATAATATGTGCTGACATTTATATATATATATATATATATATATATATATATATATATATATATATATATATATTTCTATTTATAGATAGCTGCATCATGAAGAAGTCTAGATTAGAGTACTTAATGATCATTATTTCTCTTTTATGTCTAACTGGGGACCTATAAGCCCCTCCCCAAAGTCCTATGTCTTCCCAATCCTTGATGGGTTTATGCTCAATACAGTTAAAAAAACATTCTCAGATATCTCCTGACTGTGGATGAAGCTCTTGTTATGCTGGGCATATGTAGAAATACTACTGAGGTTACTACTTTGTCTTGCAATTTAGTAACTTGAAGAGTAATTCACCTTGATAGGCTCAAGACAGCATGTTAAACTGGAGATCACTGTTTGTTAAAACCTGCTGATGGAAGGTATCTCGATCATTAGTAAGAATGCTGGACTATGCATATAATGCACAATGCACTGCCAATAAATTGTATCTGTATGTATCTCTGATGCTTACCAGTATAAACGTATTCCTGAATGATCACCAGCATCTCTAGACTATCCCAGTCCTGTGACATAGAGGGATAAAGCCCTGACTGTGTCACAGTTAAACCATATTCAACCAACATGGATGCTGGAGGGATCAGGTGAGGCAGGATGGATGTGCAGGACGAATGCCATCTCACCTATCCAGGGGGACAGAGCATGCCTAGGCTCCCTGCAATATAGCATTAAGAACTGGGCAAGCTCCATGTGCTAAGCAGTATACAGCTTGGTTGGGAGGGAGGTTGTGCTTGTGGCAAAATGAGCATGCACCTCCCAAAAAGTAGTCATTGCAGGGTTTACACTGCTGTTAAGGGAGGGGGTGGGGGTTAGGACACACTCCTTGACAGCTGTATGATGATGCCAAAGTCATCAATCTCCTCACCAGTCCAGAATGTGGGTCAGGGTGAGCCCTGGGGAAGCTAGGGCAAGTATGGTAGCCTCTATGAACAAGGGGAGGAGGTGGTGACAGCTGATGGTCACTTGCAGGAAGTAGATGGGAAAAATGTCTTTGAACTGTAGAGGTCTTCATTATGTCATGTCTAAGTTTTAAAGGTGAAGGGGTTGAGGGACTGCATGGAAATTATAATTTACTTAAAATATGAAATTACTATTCTACATAAAGAAAATAGGTCATAAATAATATTAAATAGCCATCCCTGATTTCATAATTTTATGTAATGTACACAAAATGAAACTCAGTTTAGCAGGTCTTGACATTTCAAATGGTTACTTTCTCTATCTATCTAGGTAGATAATTTGTTTAGGGTACAGCTTAAGAAAAACTGATATTCTGCCACCTGCTGATACTTCACTGATTTCTACAAAATGCAACAAATAAGATATGGAAGGTGATGTAATTGTGTTCTAAAGTAATCATCAAAAGCAAAGTAGCAAAATATGGTTTCAAATGAAGTGTAAGTGATCAAAACTACATATGATTAATTGCCAGCAAGCATGCATCCCTGCAACTATAATAATTAACTCAAAAGAGACAATGGCAACAAGGAAAAATCTACCATATAATGAAGCTCTGCTTTTTTTATGAAGTTGTTGAACATAGCAACTAGTATAAGTAGTTTTCTTATAACTAACCAACCCCCCTCCAATGGTATCACTGCAGTTCTTCAAACGTGAACTGCCATGTGATATGACTGAACAATTACTGAAGTAGAACTATGAGAGAAAAAAATAAACATCTGAAAAAAATGGTGGCATTTCTGTAAGTATTCACATGAGATCTTTAAGGAATCACAAAACGGTGAATAAGCCCACCACTAGTAAAAGATCTTACCCTGAAGCTGATATAACTTTAGAATGAAGAAAGGGGCCACACTTAAAGACAATAAGCCTTCACTGAGTTTTCAGTTCATTTTTGTTTGTATTTGTCCACTTATTTAGAATTGTTGCATAATGAGACATATTTCTTCAGTACAGTTCATGTCACTGTTTCATCATACTCATTGTTGTAATTAACAATACTAAATGCACCTTTCTTTTGATATCAATCCTTATTTCAAAACTAAATGACCTTTTATTTACCATTCCCCCCCACCTCCTTGCATAAAAAAACATATTAAGTATTTCCTAATAGCAAAGTATTAAGCAAAGCTAAAGACTTTCATCATGTCACAACAGCTGGCATATACTAGATAATGATTTGTTGTGTGCAGGCTGTGCTTACCTTATTCTTTGATAGTATACATAGTATGTTACACTAGGTTCAACCAAAGTCTGATTAATCTTGTGAGTACTTTAAAACATGTCTTGCTACAGGTGTTCATCCACACGCAATGCGTTATTGATTATTTATTTTGACTCCAGCCTACATCATTCCTTGGCATGTATGCCTGAAGAGTTTCTTGGCATTATTTGTAGCTGTGTCCAAATATTATGAGTGAAACGATTCTCATGATATGTTTTACTATTCAAAATACTAATTGTTAGCTAATCATATCAGATTATATGTAGCATTATTTAAAATGTATGTTGTTTTCCATTTGTTTTCTAAAACCTCTATTTTCAGATGTAAAAGAAGGTCAGAAACATTGTGGAGAACAGATGGTATCAAAGGAAGTTATATAAAGCATGTTTGTAAATATCTTAGAATAGTATTTAAACTTAAACAAAACCTTAGTGTGAACATAATTTATGTGAGACATAAAGAAACAACACATTAAATACAAACAATCTCATGGCTCTAAGAAGTACAAAATAAAAAAATAGTTTATGTTGCATGACAGCCTGCATGTTTAGCCTAGACAGAAACAACAGGCACTTTTAGCTAATGATTTCTAAAATGATGACCTATACAGATTCTCATTTAATGTCTTATTGTAGAATTCAAATGGGTGAAGTAACTAAGTAAAGGTAAGGTAAACAGAAGAGAAAGAAACTATTTGAAGAATGTAAAAATGTCCAGACCTCGTGATGTCTCATCTGCTCTAGGCAGGTTGAAAAGGTGCAAATAATGAGTTTTGTAATGTGGGCCCTCAACACTTTCATGGCTAACCTGTATAGTAGACAGCTAATAAACACACCACTATAAACCCCAGTTAGCTAGCAGAAATAACCATAGCACCAGTTATCTAGCAGAAATAACTGCAGCACTGGTACCTTAAGAGACCACATGGTGGTCAGTTCAGTAAAGGAGGTAGAGATGTCCCACTCTTCTGGAAAGGAAGCAAACTGAAGACAGACAAATTTATGAGACTATTTCACTCTTCAATAACAAAAATTCAATCAGTTTATAGAGAATTCACTGACATCAGAAACATTTTTATAACCTTTCAATTTAACCCTGATAGCAATTTGCATGTCTTTGCCTTTAACATGTTTGCCTTGCACATTAGTCATGTTGATATCAAGGAAATGTGGTTTAGTATTGGCCACTGTGGTGCAGCGGTTAGCATTGTCACCTCACAACAAGAGGTTCTCTGGTCTGATTCTCAGCCGAAGTGCTTTCTGTGTAGACTAGGGTTACCACCTGTCCCACTTTGCGAGGGACAGTCCCTCTTTGGGCAGTTGTGTCCTGACAAAAAATATTAAAAATGGCAAATTCCCTGAGATTGTAGGGCATAATTATGTCCCATATTTTATGTAATAGTTGCATAAAATAGTTATTTCTGTATCTAAAATACCTAAATGTTACAAGAAACAGAATAAGCAACTAAACTGCTACAAGAAAAAGCTTTATTTAGGCAAAAAAGTTAAGTTCTATCCTTTGTACTGACCGTGGGTATGTGTCAGCCTATAAAATTTGATGTGTATCCTGAAAATGTCCCACTTTGACCATTTGAAAAGGTGGCAACCCTAGTGTAGACTCTGCATGTCCTCCCTGAACTTCAGTGAGTGCTGAAGACATGCAGTATGTGTGTGTGTGTGTGTGTGTGTGTGTGTGTGTGTGTGTGTGTGTGTGTGTGTGTGTGTGTGTGTGTGTGTGTGTGTGTGTGTGTGTGTGTGCCTTCTGTGAGATTGAGCATCTGGCTGGCAACTTGACATTGTAAAAACTCCAATGCCAATCAATCAGAGGACTGGTAATCTGCTGTGGTGACCCCTAATGGGAGTTGCCAAAAGACATTGCCAACTAGCACCAAAAAGAAAATGTCACATTTTATTATTATAGGTAGAACTTATTCAGAGCTCTTGGATGGCTCTGTCTGCAAACAGGGTGTAATAAAGGCAAGCTGTAGTAGCTTTCTTCTGCTGAATAAATATCTGAAGCATATCCTGGTAATCACAAAGACTATTCCTAAGAAAAAATGATAAGTGGAACCTAACTTTCATCCTAGTAGTGGCCCATTCTTGGCTACATGAAGATTTTGATGGCGATAGAGGTTGTCATTTATAAATATCATGAGGATTCTTGTCTCATAGAAAGAGACAACAACCAAAATCAAGATACTGTTACTTCAGAACCAAATTCATTAAGGATATATCAGTTGGGGGTGTGGCTAGGATGCTGAATTATTATTTTTTACTTTTAATATCCATTTGGATTAGTATTTTATGATAGCACTTTATAATAGTATTGTATTAATGTCAGTGGATGGCTCTGTAACAAATGGAATAATTGGAGGAGTTTCTTGCTTCTGTAAGTTAATTAATCAATTAACTAAGTAATGCAGAGCGGGAGGTATATATACTCACAATGTGACCTTTTATGTTGTCTGAAGAAGTTTGCTAACAGAGCAAATGAAAAGCGCTTTATTTTATTAAATTTTTTTCGTGTTTATTGGTGTGCTTTGGTCTTGCTGCTACCCGATTTGTTTACTGGTTTAATTTTCGTATTTTCATTTTTTTGAAACTTTGTTATCACTTATATCTCTGACTACATATTTTTCTAATAGACAAAAGTGTTCTTGTTTGGGTTAACAGCAGAGATGGGAGGGAATGTGTCATGATTAATACGAAGTGTTTCAGTTTGGCATTATCATAAGGCTAATTTAAATAGTCTTAAAACTGTTTTGTTTTGGTTCATTTGTCTGTTGATGTAGAGTAAGGCAGAATTTGCTCTCCGTGGTGTTTTGTGGCTTCAAGCCAAATATGATGTGGTTCTGGGCATCCGGAGTTCAGTGACAGTTCTGCCAATGTTTAAATGTCCTGTTATGTTCTGCCCTGTGATAGTGTATATCATAATATGCTTGAAATGCATTTTCTGTAATGTGAAACCTATAGAGCAGGCTAGAGCAGTTACGTGAATAGTAGTTAATCTTGCCAGAATTAAAAAAAAAAAAACATATCCTTTCCTGCTTGGTTCTCGAGACAGCTTTATAGTCACAATTGGTATTAGAAGTACAAGCTCCGTATATTGTTGACGTTTTTCATGTTTTTGCTTATGTGCGTCATCCCCTGGCTTTATCTAACTGATGCTCATCCAGGAAGCATGCTTGTTTTATTTTTTTTAAAATAACATGACCATTATTTATACGCCTATGACCACAAGACATTTCTCGCTGCTTTTCGTTGTTGGGCAACGATATAGTTGTGTCACTGAAAATTGTCAGGAACCACATTGCTTTTATATATTTCATGTTTATATTAAGTACTTTCTACCTTATTTTACAAACACAGAGATGCACTAATTTCTTAACTGCACAGAGAACAGCATTTTGAGAGATGTATGCAGTTTTAAAACAAAAGCAGAGATATATACATTAGTAAGACAATACATTTTTAAACTACAATCTTGATCTTCATAAATTAGTGTTTCTTTAAGCCTTTCTTGAATTGTCCATGTTCTGGATGACACTAATATTGCATTCTCTCTACATACTTTCATTTTAAACTCCACCCTCACTCACCACCCAGATCGTGTGCTCATAGTATACATGTTCCTTTCTCCTCTATTTTTAATGTATATATGACAACTTTTTATCACAAAATTGGTCTGCTAGCTGCCATAATGTTTTTATCCCCTCTATTCCCTTCCCCTAAATTGCCTCAATAGTTATCACAAAGTTGCAATAGGTGTATATGCATACAAGAACACCTGAGGGAGACTCAATTCATTCTGCTGCTGTAAGATGCTGTAAATGTTTTATTTTATCAATATAGAGAATTAAAGCAATCTTCACTGACACTAGATATGGGGGGGGTGAATAATGGGTTTATTAAATGAGTCTGAAAAGCAAATCAAAAGCTGATGACTTTCCGTGTAGTTCATTTTACACAGAAAAGCAACAGAAATTTAATGTCACTCAGCAGAAAGGAACTTAATGTTGGCTTGTATATGAAATAACAAAAAAGTAGATTTCACTGGTTACCAATGAATAATATATATGTCTTTATTTATTTATTTGTGTTTTTTTAATTAATAACAAATAAGGTTTTAGTTAGTTATGTACATATGTATGCATCTATGTTTGTATATTTATATTGCTTTTTTGACAGTGAAAGTCTGAATGGGTAACCCCCCCCCTCCTTTTTCAATGGAGAAAAAAAAACTATGATTTGACTATCACTGATTGTTGGAGTCTGCCAGGTCTTTTTTTCTGATGACCAGTTTAGCAAATTCAGTTTAGTTACAGGAGTTGAATGGGTGATAGCTCAACTGCCTTCTTCTTTCATATGTCTCAAACATTCAAAAATTAAATTCTCATGCTAATAACATGACTATAAAATGTTGTATTTGCCTTTCACCCAAGATGCTCTGGTGACACGTTCATTAAGGAACATCCTTTTCTCCAGACATGATATTTGTTAAGAACAGGGTATGACTTGCACAGTAGATATCTGGAAATTCATTACTGGTGTTCAAACCCACGGGACTACTTCTCCCTTTTATATGTTAAACATACTCTCCTTACCTAATGGTGATGTGGTTAAATCCAAAAGATGAAAATATAATGGGGGCATTGCAGGCTTTTGTTATGGGCTCATTCTATCCCAGCCACACTAATTCTTCCATAAAGCTAAATAACTAATAACCTTGCTATCATTCCTCTTCCTCCAGTTTTAGGACATTAATTAAACCTTGCTTAATTGATTTTGTGGTCAGAGACTCATTTATCTGTCAATTATTCAGATTTTCACAGAGTGTATACTTCTCTATATTTTTTTTTGTAAAAAAATATTGTTGAACATGAGAAAATGTTTATTAATACTCTAAACTATTTTGAAATGATATTACCTTAGTCTAAATGTTTTGTACCATTTTGAAACCTGATTAGAAACAAGTATTACTGAATTACAATAATATAAAGAGAAAAATAATATACTTATATATTTTAGCTGATTATATTATTTTCATATATTATTTAAGTGTCTTTATTTAAAACTAAGAGGATAAGAGAAACTGATCCAAACATTATTTGTGAGGGTAGAAAGTTTGTTTGGTTAGATTCACTAACCAAACAAAGAGGCATATTACCTCATAGTGATAGGGAATGTTTTTTAAGGTTAAGAATTACAAGTTCAGAAGTTTTATTGTTTTTAATTATCACTTTGATGTCAGTCAGAAACATGCAAAAACTATACAGTAAAAACATTTTTAAATTCTTCATCCAAGATAGAATATAAAATAAACAATATTTACATAAAATCACATATAAAATAAACTCAAAACTAGGAAATGAAATGTTTATCCATAAATGTTAATGGTCTGAATAATAGTAATAAAAGAAGAAGCCTATTCAAATACATAAATTTACATAAACCACAAATAGTCTTTTTACAAGAGGCACACTTATTAGATAGAGATATAAACAACTTAAATATCAATAATTACACAGTATTAATAAGTTCTCAATATAAAACAAAAAAAGAGGAGTAGCTATACTACTTCGCAATACAACTATAACACCTAAAATAATTACTAGTCATCAAGATACATCAGGTATGTTTTGTCTAGTTTCAATGGAGTTAAATAAGAGAATCTATACTTTAGTAAATCTATATTGGATTCCAGGACTAGGATTAAGAACAGTTAAACAGCACTTTGAAGAGATAATTCATCTAAGGGTAGCCTGATACTGGCAGGAGACTTCAGCTGTATAATAAATGAAAAAAAAAATACAGATTCTAAATCTAAAAGAAGAAAACAACCTATCTCCAAGGCACTTTTAACATTTATAGATACACTATATTTAAAAGAAATAAACAAATTTGCAGAACCAGACTCACTAATCTTTTCATTTTATTCTCATAGATATAGAACTAACTCTAGAATAGATAGAATATATGTCGCCAATGACCTAATAACAAAAATTGACAAAGTCAAAATTATAAATTGTCCCTTATCTGATCATAATGCCATAGTCTTTGAGATAGAACATACTTCGTTGCATTCAAATCCCATTACTAGGATACCTTCCTATATCACAGAATTGACAGAATTTAAAGAATGTTATGAAGAAACAATCAAAAACTTTCTAGAAATAAACTGCACAGAGGATATTTCAGAAATATATGTCTGGGATTCATTAAAGGTAGTTACATATGGGAAAACATTATCCTGGTACATAAATAAAAGGAAGTCATGGAATAAAGATATGCTAGACTTAGAAAACAAAGCAAATGAATTGAAACTGGAAATACAAAAGAGCAATACTACTCAAGTTCAAGAACTTACACAAATCAATAAGAAGTATGCAGAATTGTTACATCATAAGATTATGATTAACTTAGAAAAGATAAAACTAAACTAATACTCTACTAATCCAGCACACCCAAGACACAACTAATAGTACAAAAAATTATCAAATCTAAACAAATAAAATAAATATTTATTCCTAATACTAACAAAAGAGTTACGGATCTAAATGATATTTTAGAAGCATTCAGACTTCAATTTAACTTTGATAATTCCCTAAACACCCAAGATACACCTACCAAGGATATAAAAAATACTTAGAAAATAATATTCATACTAAATTAACACAATAACAAATAGACATTATAAACAAACCAATCAATATGACAGAATTAAAATCACAAATTAAAAAGTTCAAGACAAATAAAGCACCTGGCCCAGACAATATGCTACCAGAAATGTATACATTAATACCCAATCAAGCCATATCCTTACTATTAAAAGTATATGATATAGCCAAAAAAGATTTGAACATACCACCCTCTTGGAAATATTCGTTGATATTTCCAATTATCAAACCAGATAAAGATGAGAAGCTGTGCTCTTCATATAGGCCAAAATCATTACTCAATATAGACTATAACATGTTTATGGCTATATATGCAGATAGGATCAAACACTCTCTTCCTTTCTTAATTCACAAAGATCAAACAGGTTTTATTAAAGGAAGAAACACTTCAGATAATATTAAAAGAATACTAACATTAATAGACTATAGCAAACATAGAGTCCTAGATTTAAATGTAATCTCATTAGATATTAATAAAGCTTTTGATTCTGTTAACTGGAAGTTTCTTTCACTAATTTTAAAAGAATATAATTTTCCTTCTAATTTTAATAACCTTATCCAAATACTATATGAAAAATCTACTGCATATGTTAAACTAGGATCACATAGATCAGGCCCTATAACAATCAAAAAGGGAACTAAACAAGGTTGCCCTTTATCACCATTGTTATTTGCATTACTCATAGAACCCTTTGCAAATCAAATCAGATCAAGCAATAACATAAAGGGCATATGTATTAATAAAATGTTAAACCTTAAAATCCAACTCTTTGCTGATGACATACTTTTAACTCTCTCAGATGCCAATGAGTCTTTGAATGCTCTATTTAACTCCATGAATAAATTTCAGAATATTTCAGGCCTAAAATTTAATGAAAACAAAACAAAAATGATGACCTGTAACTATAAAAAATATATATAAACAAAAGATTTTCCAAATATATAGTAACAGAAAATAAATTATTATACCTGGGAATAAATCTCCTCAATGAATTAACATATTCTCTAATATTTAACTATAATAAAATACTAGACAAAATAGAACAAACAATTGGTTACTGGAATAAATACATCTTTTCAACAGCAGACAGATTATATCTTATTAAAGCAATCATATTTCCCAAAATATTATACTTAATACAAAACTTTTCATTGCCACCTCCCAAATATATTATTCAAAGATACAATAAACTAATTTTAAATTTTTTTTTTTTTAGGGAAAAAGAATAATATCAATAAATTACCATCAAACTATATAGGCTCTACACTATCAGTGTTCAAAACATATATAAACAAAATACCAAATATTAATTCTTGGATTTTTCTTATTTTCCCTATAGCTTTTACACCCATTATTCTAGACACATCCCAAATCTCTAAAATGAATATACTCAAGAAAGAATCATTACTCTTTTGGTATCAACTTATAGAGAAAGGGAAAATACTAACAAATGAACACATAACTTAAAATTATAATATAAATAAAGACTACTGGTTGCTTTTACAAAATCTAAGACATTTTCTTATAAATAAAGTAGAACAAATGCAACCTTCAGTTAGACATGAAGCTCCAAAACTCATTGAATACCTTATTCTTATCACAAAACAACCTTATCAGGGTACAGGTTACTTATCTACTATCTATAAAATTGTTAAAAAAATAAAAAATTATCATGAAAAATCATACAGGGATTATTATACTTTAATAAACAACCATCCTCCAATTGAAGAAGAAAAAAGTAATATTCTAAAATCTTCCAAATTTTCTACATTATCAGAATACTGGCAATTATTCACTTCTATCTACACAGAAGTTTCTATACACCACATAGGCTAGCCAAAATGTTTTCTAGTGAAGATCAATGTTGAAGATGCCAAATCAAGATAAAAGCAGATTGGCACCATGTTTTTTTATGAATGTATATGTCTCAATATGTACTGGGAGTCTATTAACTATTTTTCAGACTGTTTATAATGATAATTTTCAGTTAACAAAGTCTATAATTTTATTCAATTCTCCTATTCCAAACTGTGTACCAAAAAAAGACACTAAAATCCTATTGCCACTATTGGCAATTTCACATAAAATCATAACTATACACTGGAAAAATGAGGCTTCTCCTATGTTCAAGGAATTTAAGAATTTAACATCAACAGTTGCTCGCATGGAAATATTAACAGTGAAGAACATAACTAAAAAATCTACTTCATACTATTACTCTTGGATGAAAGTACTGTAAATACTCGAAAAGATCGACAAAGATATACCATCTTATGGTTCTAACTTTATATAATATAGAATTTCAATGGTATTTGCATAAACACCAATGTAAATAGTTATATAATGGTTTGAAGTTAGTAATGTTTTAGAATTGTAAATATGTCTTTTATCTATATTTCATGTAATGTTTCTTAAGACATCTTATTTGAAATAATAAAAAAAATATTTAGTGAAAAAAAGGATATATCAGTTCATGTGGGCTTGCAGTAATGTCTGTGAGCAAAGATCTTTACCATACCTACAGCTAATGTTAATAGAGACACAAATTAAGGTTCCCAAAGAATGTATCATATCCAGGGCATACATCATCAGACATTACCAAACAAGCTTATTGAAAGTATTACTGTGATTCAACAGATGTGAAAAGAAAAGGAATTATGGCACATGACATGACAGCAACTCATGCCGGCAAAAGAAAGTCATACTAAAAGCCCAAAGATGACCCTCAAAGAAAGACCAAAGCAATGTCAACAAGACAATGTCAAGGAAATTAGTTCTATATAAAAAATGGCACAAAAAACAACTTCTAGGTTATAAGGACCATTTATAATCAAAGCTGTCATGACCCTGTTCCTTTTCAGTTTTAGATTAGTCTGACACTTCTATATGGAAACAGAAGCAACATTTTGAGACACACTTAAATAGTGACTCCTCTGTGATAGATGCCACTATCCAATCTGATGGTAACAGTATGTAGGACAATCTCATAATAAGTCTGCTATCATACAGAAAATAAGACATGCCACCAAAGTAGAATATGAGCAAGAAAACTACAAGAACAGATGGCTTATATACTAAAATTGTTCAGTGTGAAGATGAAGGTCAGAAACTAAAGCTCCACAAACACCTGTTTTTTAGATTGAGAATTATGGGAAAGGTCTGAAAGATTTGAGAAATGCTAGCATTATTGCCATCATCCACAAGGGTGACAAGCCAAAGTATAGAAATCATTGAGGCATTGCCTTGTTTTCCATTGAATTGAAAGTCCTCATCTATGGCGCCTCCAACCATTATAAAACCCTGCCGGAATTCTATTGGTAATTTATGCCACTATGCAGGACAACAAACACAATGCTTATTATTAGACAGAACCATGAAAAGTACTAAGCATAAAATCAATACATGCAATGTATTTGTTGAAGTTGGTTGCCTCCTTGGGACACTTTATTTGTTGAGAAATTAAAACTGCTAAATAAGCAAAAACGTTTATTGACAAGCTTTTCTTTCAGTTATAATGCAAAAGTGTTGCCTGCCCATTGGTAATGAAAGAAGTGGATTGTGTGGTGGAATCCAAATTCTATGAAGGAAGAGATGGTTTTGAGTTGGAATGGAGACAGCATGATGTTCTGCATTACACCAGCCGACTCTTTAAAAAAGTCCAAGTTCTAAGAGTGAATGTTTTTCAGATGGCAAACACTTTGGAAGTCAGACACTCATACTGATTGCGTTGTTGAACTTAAGTGAATTGTTGGGTGTATACACAAAATGCTTACAAGTGATCACAACTGATGATTCAGAGCATTTGCATGACCAAAGAGAAGCCAATAACCCATTCAAACAGCACCTGTGTTTTGCAGTTAGAGAGCTGAGAATGAAAAATAACTGCAACTTACAGGGCAGCATTTAACTGCAACAGAGAATAGGGCAGATAAGCAAAATATATGGATGTATGATATTTGGAATGGGAAGAAAATTTCTGTAAAGAAACTACTTTTCAAACTAAAACCTTGTACTACTGCCCCTGACAGCCTGCTCCAGGAATTCCTACAAATAGCTGCAAACTCCATTGCCTATCCTGTCAGCTTACTTCTTAATAGGTCCATTAAAGAGTCTTATGTTCCCTCCGTTTGGAAAAAGGCATTCGTCCTACCACTGCACAAAGGTGGTAACAACACAGACCACCAACGTTAGACCCATCGCCATTCTTTCTCCCATCTCAAAAATCCTGGAAAAATGTATCCACAACCAACTCCAAAACTTCTTACTCTGCAATAACCTACTATCGCCAACCCAGCATGGTTTTAGGCCTGGACATAGTACCACTACAGCTCTCATATCTTTCTGTGACTGTCAACTGGGCTAGGGATAGTGGGCAACTTGTCTCCTCACCACTTCTTGACCTTTTTGCAAAGCCTTTGACACTGTTTTCCATTCTCTTCTTCTTAAAAAACTGTCCAACTTAGGAATCTCTCCTTCCACCCTACTCTGGTTCACTAACTACCTCACATACAGACAAGCTACAAAATGGCTACACTCTCTCCTTTCCTCAACACCACCACTGGAGTACCCCAAGGATCCATTTTGGGGCCTCTGCTCTTCAGCATTTTTATCAATGACTTTTACTCTACTCTAACCCACAGTACAGTCATCCAATATGCAGATGACTCCATTATCATCTGCACTGCTAGTTCTTCACCAGAACTCCTGAAACTTATCCAGTCAGCTCTTAGCTCCACCAAAATATGGATGGCTAAAAACCACCTTGCCTTAAACCCTAAGAAAGCCAAATTAATGCTATTTACCCATAGGAAATCCACCCCTAAGAAGTCCACTACCATTAACAAAGACTCGTTTAGTGTTCTCTCCCAAGATAACACTGCCATTGAAGTAGTCAAACATACTAAACTCCTAGGGGTCACTATAAATGAACACTTAACCTTCGACTTGCACATACATAGCAATATTAAAAAAACACACCAGAAACTAGGTACGCTATACTGCCACAAAACTTTCCTAAATTACTCCTCAAAACTATCCATTGCCTCTTCCTTCTTGCTTCCATCACTTTGCTATGGGGCTCTTTTCTTCACCAACATACAGGCCAGTCTTAAATCCAAACTACACTCATGCTGCAATAAAATTGCCAAGTTCATCACAAATAGACAAGACTCCTCTCACAACTGCTCCTCTGTGACTACTAAACTGGCTGGAACTACCTCATCATCTTACATACATACAACTAACAACTGCCCATAAACTAATATTCAAGCCATCTACCTGTCCTTCCCTTTCTTCCCTATTTACCTTATACCACCCTAACAGACCACTCCGCTCTGAAAATCAAATGCTTTTACAAGTAGAAAAACCTAAACTTTCAGCTGGTCAAATGCTCCACTCCATTTCACCTGCTAGACTATGGAACTGTTTCCTTCCCCACCTCAGATCCATTAGTAACGCCTCCCTCTTCAAAAAATCTTTGAGACATCATCCCTCCTCCAAATAGCTTTGCTCTTGTGCTAGCTCCTCACAACCCATAACCTGAACTCATCTCTCTCTCCTGCCATTCCATTCCTCAGTAGAAATGTAGTGTTTGACTGTGCTAAAACAAAATACTGTGATAATTGTTGTTGTATCCTACTCTGTCACTGCTTACTATTCAAATGTGTGCATTTTTTTTCAATTATTGTTATTAATGTTTTCAATTCTATGTATGTATTATTCATTGTGGAACTTTTCTTCCTGGGCCTCCACTGAAAAAGGTTATCTTTGACCCAATGGACCTTCCTGGTAAACAAATGCTAATAAATAAATAAATAAATAAATAAGAAAAAGAGATTTGATGGAATATGTGAAAAGATAGCTGGAGGAGTAAATGGGTTCTGTGAAAAATTCCTGGAGTATAGCAGAAGTGAAGTTAAATAAGAGATGCCAAAGCCATTTTTGATATGTTTACCATTATGAAAAACAACTACTACTGTGGAAGATGTGGCAACAAGGTAAGAAATTATGCGTGTGGAAACAGTAGCATTTATGGAATATAACCACCCTGTGGTGATAGTGAAATACTGTGTGCACACTGCGGGTGCAAATAAAATGCAGACGCTAATTCCTGGCTGTTTGGAAGGCATTTTGGAAAGATAAATGTTTCTTGGAGAAAGAGTAAGATAGGCTTTACACTGCCTGTCAGCAATCATGCATTCTCCAGGTTGCAGCAGGTTAAGAATAAGAACACTACTGTTGGGAGTATGATAGTGCAGGGGGGTTGCCACTATGCACAAATGTTTAATGTATACTCACATTTTCATAAATTAACTTGCTTGAGAATATGCATTTTGACAATATGTGCACTCAACCTGTTATTTAAAAGACGCTCTCTAGGAAACTGCCGACTATGTCTTCACTAATGATGACCTATATAATACATATGTAATGTTTTAAATAGTAATGTTAATCAACAGTAATGCAGCTGTACAGTTTGATTATTATCCTTATTATTCAGTATGGATGTGAAAATTGGGTGAATTACTATCATTATGTGAAGAGCCTGGACAACTGCATTTAATAATGTGCCTGAAAATCCTTCATATCTGTTGGTAGAAAGCCACACTGACACCTTTGTTCTCCATGTTCAAGGGCAGCCTGCCACACTTATACCTTTGTTCTCCATGTTCAAGGGCAACCTGCCACACTGATACCTTTGTTCTCCATGTTCAAGGGCAGTGTTTCACACTGGCACCTTTGTTTAGGTCTATATTAAAATGACAAAAGGTCACCAACATGAATGCCAGTACATCAACACTTAAACGTCAAAGTACTACAAGAGCGAAGGATGTAAACAGCGAAAATTACAATGCCAAACATATTATGTACAGCAACAGCGCCATACAGGTAATTAAAACTTAAGTAAATAAACTTAAATAAACTGACTTTTGCAGGGGGCAAGCCCCCCTGCACCCTCCATACACCCCCCTACTTAAATATATCAACTCTGAGATCACACTACAGTGGGGAAAAGGATATATTTCCTCGTCCCCATGATCACTCTGCTGGCAAAAGAAATAAGTTCAGCGTTCTAATTTTCGCTGTTTATGTCCTTCACTCTTGTAGTACTTCAATGTTTATGTGTCAATGTATTAGCATTCACATTTGTGAGCTTTCATCTTTTAATACAGACCACTTTGTTCACCATGTTCATGGGCAGCGTGCCACACTGACACCTTTGTTCTCCATGTTCATGGGCAGCCTGCCACACTAATACCTTTTTCTTCATGTTCATGGGCAGACTGCAACATTGATGTTCTCCATGTTCATGGGTAGCATGCCACACTGATACCTTTGTTCTCCATGTTCATGAGCAGCCTGCCACACTAATACCTTTGTTCTTCATTTTCATGGGCAGACTGCAACACTGATGTTCTCCATGCCCATGGGCAGCGTGCCACATTGATACCTTTGTTCTCCATGTTCATGGGCAGAGTGCCACATTGATACCAGTGTACTTGATGAAGTCAGCATCACTAACACTTAAGTAATAATAATCCTGAGACTGTTGCTGGTCTGACTGAACAGAGTATTTGAATGAATGAAGCTACAGTTCCTATACAAATACTGCATTCCCATCTCATTAATGGATGCAGATATTGTGCTCGGTGAAAGGAAATGTTACTGAAGCACACCAGGTTTGGGACATCACAAACTAGGAAAAACTGTCCATTAGGTCATCTCAGTGATGTCACAACTTTTAGCAAGCAATGAGATAGTTTGAATAGAAATGCATTGTTTTTGAAACTGAAAAGATTTGCAGGAAGGAAAGAAAAAGTTTCCTTAGTGTGCAGGTCTACCACACAGAGACATGTGCAGTAGATTTCTGTGGGTCTCCAACTGATAAACTGGGATACTGCAATTAACTCAGTATCTACCAGTGAAGTAGATATGGATAATCCTTAAATCAAATAAATGTTAACAGTAATATTCACATTATATAACATTATCTACATTGCATGCAGACCAAGAGATTGTGAAAAATGTATATTTTCTTGCATTAAGATGGGATTTTTATAATATAGACAGACACACACACTAATATATATATATGGATCACCTTTAAAACCTCGAAACCGCGTTTGCCCGAAACACTAACGACCGAAACGAAAAGACCGAAAACATAAAACGCCGACAACGCAAAACACCGAAAACCATTACACCAACACAGTACACTACATAACATATGCACTATCCCTAACCCAAACCCTAACCCTAAGGTCCGACACTACCGCACACTTACCCTACCTGCACCCTAACCCTAACTCACTTAACCCACCCCTAACCCACAGTCCCTCACCATCGCACACACCCTACCTGCACCCTAACCCTAACTCACTTAACCCACCCCTAACCCACAGTCCCTCACTATCGCACACTTACCTGTCTGCTCCCTAACACTAAATCCCTCACTCGATCGCACACTTACCGAGTCCCTAACCCACAGTCCCTCACCATCGCACACACCCTACCTGCACCCTAACCCTAACTCACTTAACCCACCCCTAACCCACAGTCCCTCACCATCGCACACACACCCTACCTGCACCCTAACCCTAACTCACTTAACCCACCCCTAACCCACAGTCCCTCACTATCGCACACTTACCTGTCCGCTCCCTAACACTAAATCCCTCACTCGATCGCACACTTACCGAGTCCGTCCTTTTCGGTCATCTGCGTTTTCGGTATTCTCGTCCCGTCGGATTCCGTTTGAACAAGCGATTCGAGATTTTAAAGGTGACCCATATATATATATATATATATATATATATATATATATATATATGTGTGTGTGTGTGTGTGTGTGTGTGTGTGTGTGTGTGTGTGTGTATCTATACAGTGTAATATTATATATACATATATATATATATATGTGTGTGCTTGTGTGTGTGTGTGTGTATCTATACAGTGTAATATTATATATACATAGATATATATATATATATATATATATATATATATATATATATATATATATATATATCAGAATCAGATTTATTGACCAAGTATGCACGCATACAAGGAATGTGACTCCGGTTTCAGTGCCTCTCCAAGTATGAATTACATAAACGGCATACGTACAACTATTAAGAACAAGACAAAAATGCAAATATACATATACATACAAGGTGCAAAGTGCAACTCAGTGCAAGAAATACTGAAATAAACTCTGAAAAAAACAAGTATTAACAATATGTAAACAATACTGCAAATCTTTGGAGGCTTAGGAAAAAGAATACCCCAGCCTAATAAGCTGAGCTACCCGTTTATGAACTTGATGGCCTGTGGAAAAAAATGTTCTTATATCTGCTTGTATTGATACATAGTAATCTATAATGTCTGGCTGATGGTAATAGTTCAAAAAGATGGTGGCCTGGATGTGAAGGTTTGGTGATGAATTTCCCTGCCATTTTTATAACTTTGGAATAGTACAGGTCCTGTAAGAAGGGCAAACTAGTACCAATGATATTTTCGGCAGACCTAATTATTCAATATAACCTATTGTTATCATGATTAGACAGAGATCCAAACCACAATGTTATGGATGAGCTGAGAACAGACTCAATGACTGCTGTATAGAAATGAATCAACAGTTCCTGTGGGAGGTTGAACTTCCTCAGCTGTCACAGAAAGTACATTCGCTGTTGTGCCTTATTTATGATGGACCCTACATTGGTCTCCCACTTCAAGTCCTGGGATATTATAGATCTCAAAAACTTGAAGGATTCCACAACTGACACTGCAGTATTAAATATAAAGAGGGGAATACTATTGTAGTATCACTTCTAAAGTCTACTGTCATCTCCACAGTTTTAAGTTTGTCCAGTTCCAGATTATTCTGACTGCACCAAAGGGCCAGCTGCCCAACCCCCCATCTGTATGCAGACTCATCACCATTCCTGATGAGCTCGATGATAGTTATATCGTCTGCGTATTTAATAAGTTTGACAGAGGGGTCCTTAGAGGTGCTGTCATTAGTGTAAAGGGAGAATAGCAGTGGGGAAGAGCACACATCCCTGGGGGGACCTGAATTGATTGTGCAATGTCTAGATGTAAATGTCTCCATTTTCACCTGATGTTTCCTATTGGTTAGGAAATTGGTGATCCAGTGACAGATGGAAGCAGGAACGGAAAGCTGGGAGAGTTTCAAGTGAAACAGTTCAGGAATTATTGTGTTAAATGCAGAGCTGAAGTCCACAAATGGAATCCCTGCATATGTCCCTGGGTTGTCAATATGTTGCAAGATATAGTGCAGGCTCATATTAACTTCATCATCCATTGACTAGTTCTCTTCACAAGCAAACTGAAGGGGGTCCAGTGAGGGAGCTACAATATCCTTCAAGTGAGCTATCACCAGCCTCTCAAAAGTCTTCATGACCACTGATATCAAAGTATCAAGTCAGGCATGTAGTCATTCAGCCCTATTACAGTGGATTTTTTAGGGACTGGAATGACTGTGGCTTGTTTGAAACATATGGGAATCTCACACAGCTCTAAAGATTTATTCAAAATCTGAATAAAAACAGGAGCCAGCTGATCAGCACGTATTTAAACAGGAAGATAAACCCCATCTGGACCAGCTGCTTTCATAATTTGCTGTGTTTTAAAAAAACAAAACACATCCTCTTCAGAAGTAATTAATGCCGGTTTAATGTGAGAATGTGTGTAAGAGAGAGTCATATAAGCCTGAACATTGACAAAGTTGACAACAGTGACATTTGCACCTCAGGCTTATGAAACCTACAGTAAAAAACATTCAAGTCATCAGCCAGCTGGTAATTAGCTGCAGTGTAGGGGGGTGGTTTCCTGTAGTTTGTAGTTTTGTACACCTTTCCACACTGATGCAGGATCATTGGCTAAAAACTGTTTTTCCAGCTTTTCTGAATAGTTCTTTTTAGCCACTTTGACTTCTTTTGTCAGTGTGTTCCTTGCCTGTCTTAAAAGTGTTCTGTCCACACTTCTATAGGCAACTTCCTTGGCTTGATAAAGTTGCTTGAGTTTAGCAGTAAACCAGGGTTTGCTGCTGTTAAATTTTAACCAGGTCTTACTGGAGACGCACATATATTCACAGAAGCAGATATAATATGTTACTGCTGAAAAACACAAATTCACCAGCACATCGCCAGAACAACTATTTTTATTCAGTTAGCGATCTGGTACCTCGGCCTTTCGCCTTCATGGATCACAAAATATTCACATTTTAGGATAGTTAATATACTTATTCATCCTAATTAACACAGACAACTTGCATTCAATAATTAATTCATATTAAACATTTAAAGTGACACAATGTACATTACATAAATTCACTATTCCATCAATGTTTCCCTACAAAAAAATAAATATATTAATAAATAATTATTTACTAGTGAATGTTGAATAATACAATTATTATTAATAGTTGTTAAATACCCAATTCCTGATTCAATCCAAAGGGCTTCAAAGTTTTAAACCTCAAAATCTTTCTAGTTTCTAATTCAAGTAATTTATTAGTATAATCCCTGAAATCTTGCACTTACAGGACGAGGTGGTGGAGGAGTCCTGTTATAGAGTGCAGATTTCTAAGCTTGAGACTGATATTATTCAGCGTAAAAGAAATAAACTTATAAGGGACTTGAAAGATTATGAAACGGGGATTCTTTTTTCGTGGCAGCGTGAACCAACACGAAGCAGGTCAAAGGTTAGAAGCGGTTACCAGAAGCAGCGGAGTGTATCAGCATCTTCAGTGGAGCAAAATGTAACTAAACATGTTTCTAAAAAATGTAACATTTATTGACTCTGCAGCTTCTTTAATTTTAGAGGCTGAGGGGGCTAATGGCACTTCAGTCTCTCCAATAACTGAACACTCCTTTCAGGCAAATAAATCTGGCCGGGGGAGAAATGGTAGAAAGGGCAGAAATTGCTTCAAGTGATGAGCAACAGAGTGAGTACAACGAACGGACATTATTTTGTATAAACTTGGCTGATTTGAATCTTTCAAATGATATGAAAGCTGTATTATCAAGGGGTAGTAAATTTGTACACACACATTTTTCTTCCTTTGCTGACTTGTATTTTGAGTTAAAGGCATGCAGCAGGAAACTGTACTTAAAAGTTTTCTTTCAGAAAAATGATGTAAACTCTGAGAATGTTCATTCTAATAGTTTTAGTAATGAATTTGATGAGGATTTATTAAATGTCAATTTAGGACTATGATAATGCTGAATCTTTCTGCTTGGATGAAATTACTGAAAATTCTAGTTGTTACCATACTGGGTATGGAAAGTTAGCATTACCCCATCTGGTAACTGATAAGAAATTTGTACCGAATATTAAGGTGCCTGCCATCTCTGTATTTTTGAAAGTTTTGTTTAAAGAAATTTCTGTTACGTTATCTGAATTTTTAAGGCAAAAGAAATGTTATAACTTAAGTAATAATGAATGGTTTGCTCTTAAAAGTATGGAAAAACAAAAAACTGAGTTTATCTTTAAGTGTGCTGATAAAGGAGGTAATTGGGTTATTTTAAACAAACAGAATTATTGTAGTATAGTGGCTGATCTGCTGAATAATACAGAAGAGTATAAATGTTTAATTACATACCCAATAGTGGAATACAATGACTTTATTAGCGAGAGGTGAACATTTTTGTTTCTTTGATCATAAGGATATATGTAAATTGTATATTAAGAAACCTATTACCCCTACTTTCTATGCTTTGCCTAAAGTGCATAAGTGTTTGCATAAACCCCTGGGTAGACCTATTGTATCAGGGGTTCTTTTCTAAGTAATGTTAATATGTTTTTGGATTTCCACTTAAAAGCACATTTAAAAAAAGTTGTGGCGCATATTTCGAATACTCAGGACTTACTAAGTGAATTGTCTCAGATCAGATGGCAAAAAGATTACTATTGGGTTACTATTGATGTTAAATCACTTTATACAAATATTAATCTCAGATGGGGTTTGGAATCAATCATGGAGATGTTGGGAGACGGACCCAGAACTAATTTACTTGAATTTAGTTTAACTCATAATTATTTTTCTTTTAATAATGAGTTTTTTCTGCAGTTAAAAGGTACGGCTATGGGGGCTGCTTTTGTGCCCTCATATGCTATAATTTATATGGGATTTATTGAGAGGAAATTTATTTACCCAACCCTGTTTTTTAAGAACAATATTATATTGTATAAGCGTTTTATAGATTATCTTATTTTTATCTGTAAGGGTGATGTTAGTGACTTCCTGGATTTTTTTGAGATCCTTGATAATAATGAACATGGTTTAACCTTTTCCCATGAAATAAACAGGGAACATATTAACTTCTTGGATGTAACCTTGTTTAATGATGGAGAATCTATTGGTTTTAGGCCATTTAGGAAGTTAACCTCAGTGAATATGTTCTTGCATGCTACCAGCACGCACCCTGGACATTTATTAGATTCTCTATCTTTTGGTGAGTCTAAAATAATCTATAACCAGACTAGTGATAGGAATGAAAAGGCTAACGAACTGGATAAAGTTTTGTCAAGGTTCAGTGAAAGAGGTTATGATAAAACTCACCTTTTGGAATACAAGTGTAACATTCTGGGGGATCTTTATGATGGGCCACATCAACACTCACACTTATTAGACAGGAATGAGAGATTTGAAGATAAAATGCATGATGTCAGGGAGAAGGATGATGAAGAAAAGCTCTTCTATGTCACTAGATTCTCTCCCTTTTCGAAGGAATTAACTAAAATAGTGAGAAAATATTGGTACATTGTTAGTGAGGATGAAAATATTGGCCATTTGTTCCCAAAACATATTACTTTCTCTTTTAAGAGAGGAAAGAATTTGAAAGAATTATTAAATTATAATTTTGTGAAAGGGAATCATGTTAGTAGTTCACCCTCTGGCACTTTTTCATGTGGCCATTGCAGTATACATGACAGGTTTAAGAATTTGAATATAATTAATGGTATAACATTTATTCCGAGGTTATACTTTAACTGCAGATCATTAGGGGTAGTATATATTCTGGGTTGTTCTTGTGCTAATGTTTGGTATATAGGACAAACCAAACGTATGGTTAGAATTCGGGTACTAGAACATCTAAAAGATATTAGGAACTGGAACAAAGTTAGTCCTGTTGCCCAACATTTCATTGCTAAACATGATGGTTCCCCTAGTAGTTTAAAATTTTGTGTACTTGGTAAGCCTCTTTTAACTAGGGGGGGGGATTATACTAATAAATTACTTGAATTAGAAACTAGAATGATTTTGAAGTTTAAAACTTTGAAGCCCTTTGGATTGAATCAGGAATTGGGTATTTAACAACTATTAATAATAATTGTATTATTCAACATTCAATAGTAAATAATTATTTATTAATATATTTATTTTTTTGTAGGGAAACATTGATGGAATAGTGAATTTATGTAATACACATTGTGTCACTTTAAATGTTTAATATGAATTAATTATTGAAAGCAAGTTGTCTGTGTAAATTAGGATGAATAAGTATATCAACTAGCCTAAAATGTGAATATTTTGTGATCCATGAAGACGAATGGCTGAGGTACCAGATCGCTAACTGAATAAAATTAGATGTTCTGGTGATGTGCTGGTGAATTTGTGTTTTTCAATTTATTTGCTTGCTTGCTGGTGTTTCTTGATAATATGTTACTGTGTCTGTCAGTTCATGCAAGTTAGCAGCAGAATCTTCAAAACACTCCAATCTGTACAATCAAAGCAGGCTTGCAGCTTAAACTTTGCCTGAATAGTCCACCTTCTTGCTGTATTGATCACAGGTTTAACAGATTTTTAACTTGCTGTTATAGATAGGAAGCAAATGAATCAGACGGTGGTCAGAAAAGCCTAAAGCTGCACAGGGGATCGCACCATAAGCATGTTTTAACACAGTTTAAAAATGATCCAGTGTGTTTCTCTCTCTAGTAGGACACTTTATAAGCGTAAATTTAGGAAGTTCATGGCTGAGATTTGCCTTATTAAAAATCCCCAGAATAATCAGAAGGGAGTTTGGATAATTCTACTCCAAGCACATTATCTGATCAGGTAGTTGTAGTGCCACCCTCACACAGGCTTGAGGTAACCAGAATAATTGGAGAACTCCCAAGGTGAATAAAAAGGTCTACAATTAACACAAAACATTTTTAAGTCAGGGCAGCACATCTTATTGAACACTGTGACATCATTACACCAACCTTCATTGATATAAAAGCAGATTCCATCTCCTTTACTCTTCCTTGATGTCTCCAATACTCTGTCCACTCTGTAAAGTTGAAAACCAGGCAGATATAACACAGAGTCCAGAATGGATTCATTTAGGCAGCTTTCTGTGAAACACAGAACAGAAGAAAGTGAAAAATCCTTGTCAGATTCATTGAGAAGTAACAGCTCATCCATCTTATTGTATTGGGAGCGGAGGTTTGCCAGATGTAATTTTGTGATGCCTGTGTCTACTTCTGCTGCTGACAGCTGCTTCTCCTCCAGGTAGGATCTCCAGAAAATTTCTTGATTGTGAAAAATTCAGTGTCAAATTGCATGAAATGACTTAAATATATATCTATCTATATATGCAACACACACACACACACACACACACACACACACACACACACACACACACACACACACACACACACACTTGTGTTTAAATTGTCAGAGCAGTAGCATACTGACCTTCACAGTGTCAGCTAATATGTAAAATCAAAGTTTGACCTTTTCCACGATAACCGCCCACATTATAACTCAGTTATATGAAAAACATGAAATTTTTTACATATATCAGTAGTCCAAGACACTCATATTTTTCTACTTCTGTTGTAATAATGTAGTTCATTAAATGCCAGACTCTTCAGGAAGGCACAACTATAGCACCTCTTCAACCCAACAGATATGTTTTACTGGCTAAATTCTAATCATATGGTGAACACTTTCCAGATGTGTAGGTTTTCACTGACAGCATGGTAAAAGTATAAGTTTTCATTTACACTAAACGCCGCAAACAATTTGTCTCCAGAGCAGCTTCCTAGAGAATGTCTGCAGAATCAAAAATATCATGATACATTGTAAGACATACTCTTACAATAGTGAAATGGATTTTAATTCAGAATAGTTCTGTACAAGTCTAGTTACAAGGATAAGCAACTATACCCACACCACGTGTTGTCATGTTGACAACAAATACAAATGAACAGTTGGAAAAATAATAGAGGTACATGTAAATGTTGCAAAAACTTAGTATCATGAAAAAAGTTGTGAAACATGAAACTGGAAATGCATCCATTGCAGATCCTAGTTGTAGTCTGACCCATTTTGTGGCTTTCCAGAGGACAATAATTCATTATGACAATCAACAGCTCATACTTCATTCATATCGCAGCATAATAAAAATAAGAAGCATTCAAAAATATTCACTGTGTGGGTCAATGACAGTTGAATTGTTGTAGAGAGTACATTTACAAAAAAGTGTAATAGGTTCGTGTGCTGATTGTTCATTGGCCCTTCGACATCCCTTCCCTTTATGCTATGCTTCAGATCTCTTGGCACTCACCCACCCTCCCCTTTCTCCTACCCACTTATCAGTAAAGCTCACTGCTTCCACCTTTCGTTTGTATCTTCCAGTCTGTCTCCCGGATAACTTTCATTCCTGTCAGCTTTTTCCTCTTGTTTCCACGGAAAGCTTGCTCCTCCTTTACAGGACTACAGCGGACTCTGGTTAAATGCAAAGCCTCAGGACCGAGGTTACTTAAGCGGAGTATGCGTTTAAGTGAAGCTGATATGAGAAACAGTTATATTAATGTTGGATACACAGTAATCACACACACAAAAAACACAAGTACAGAGATACATTTCAGAAACTTTATAGAAACGTTAGTTTACAGCTGTTTTCGATTTCAGATCACATGCAATTACCTGAGCAGGAAGCCTATCATTAACAGGATTATTTACAGCTATGTACAGGAGAAAGGCCTCTCTGCAAACTGATACTGTAATACAGTATAATTTTTCTACCTGCAACAGGCTTCAGTACTACTTATTCACTTTATTCTAGCTTTATTCTACTTACCATTCAGCCTGTGTACTTTCTGATGTTTCTAACTTAGAAAGTCAGTATTGTATGACTTCCATCTAAAACAGATTTTATTCAGTATAGTCACAATCTACCTTTTTTGTTTTCTTATGCTAGGTAAGGCTATGTGCACAAACTGTGATACATTTCAGAAACTTTATAGAAAAATGTACTGTATAAATACTTACAGTAGTCAATACAATCCCTCATGGTTTACAGAAAAAAAATGTTATTGATTTCTGAACAGCTGTTTGCTGTTTCAAATGAAATACAATGTCCTTCAATTCATAGAAAATGGAAAACCATTCGCATTCCTTTGTTCCATGAATCTGTGCGATACATCCAAAAACTGAATAACATCACAGAAGTATACTGGAGCAGTAGAGACATCATCCTCATCATCACTGTCATCACTGTCATCGTCTTCTTTTTGATTTCCAGCAGCATTAATAGTCTTTTTAAGAGCTTTCTTTGACATTCGTGTAATATCCCTTAGATAACTGATAGATTTCCTGCTCATGTAATGACTACAGTACATACACATAAATTCACCCCGTGATCACAGTTTGCAGCCATACTGGCTATGCACTTATGTGAAGTAAAATAACATGGCAGTGGTCCACACAGGATTTGAGATGGCTATGCATTTACATGAAATATGCAATTAACCAATATGAGTTAATTGGGAATATACTCCAATACATTTCCATTGACTAAAAACTGGACTGAATGGACTCTATGCATTTAAGCAAAATATGCATTTATCCAATATGTATTTAAATTGAGCCAATCCTCTGCATTCAAAATTTCCCCCACCTACTCTTTGCTGCTAAATAACATGACCAGATAGTCTGCAGAAATGCCATGTGAGTAGACCTGTGTTCCCTGACCCTGGACAAAAAAAAGTCAAAGTTGCTGCTGGTCATCCAATTTGACAACTGTGTTGGTATTTGTCCTCTAGTACTAAGTCCCTTAAAACTTGTACATGTGGTTTTCTCCTACCTTTCCACTTTATCCCAGTCCTCACCACTTCCACTTGCCTCCAGTTTTATTCCATCATAATCTTTCCCCATTAGAAATGTATTGTTACTGATGTAGCATAATACAATTTGCCTGCACTGTGTCAGTTCTCTAGAACAAATTTTAACCATGGCAGTATAATTTCAAATGACCTTATATGTACAATAATACATAATACTTATATGTATTATGTCTATTTGTGAAACAGTCATTGATCAAAAATAAAGCAAAAATAGTTCCAACACTAAAAATATTTTTTAACTTCCCCCACACTGTCTGTCGTCGTTCTCCTCCTCCTTAATAGAACACCAACTACCCTTCCTTCTAACATCCCTCTGAATACAAAAATATATTTCTTGGAACTATTTAGCTGAAGTGCTTGTTTGATTTGCTTGCTGAACTCTGCCTAAATATCTTAACTAGGGTCAATTTGAAAAGTTAGCAAAGAATTCCTTTGCAAACAGTGAGTAACATCAGCTAAGTAGTGGGAGGAGCCGAGAAAAAGCATTCCTCATTTAGCTTGAATTATTTGGAGGCATCTCTATTTAGCTGGAGTGCATGTTTGGCTTGCTTGCTGTACTCAGTTGTGCATATGTGAATATTTTTGATCTCTGTCTGTATTTTATTTTGAATTGAAGTTTTTCATTTAAGGTTTGGTTACTTCTATTCTTTATCTTTTTCTTATATTACATTTGTTTTGTTTTAAGTTTTTTTTCTGTTGGAGTTTTAAGAGGTCATGGCTAGGTTCAAGATAGCACTTGGACTTCAGGCCAGTTATTTTACATTAAGAAGATTTGTGGTCTAAACTCATGGGAGGAGAGGGTAGCTTCTGCCCTTCTGAGCTAGGGATTGATGGTGAAGGCTTATTTTGGCTGTTGTTTTAAGTGTCTTTGTTCTGGTTTAAGCACTTGGGTTCCAAACCAGTTATTTTACATTAGGAAGATTTGCGGTCTAAACTCTTGTGGCAGGAGAGGATAGCCTACACCCTTCTAAGCTGGGAATTGCTGGTTGAAGGCTTATTGTGTCTGTTATTCTGAAAGTGTCTTAGTTCTGGTTTAAGCACTTGGGCTCCAAATCAGTTATTTCATACTAGGAAAGTGTGTGGTCTACACTCTTGTGGGAGTACTCTACTGAATTGCCGCTTTATTTAAACTATTTTTTGCTATTGTAACTGCAATTTTTTGCACTTTAAATTTCTAGTACTTCTGCATTTTACAGTATAGGCTAGATTCAGGCTTGCTATATCTAGACTGCTTGGTATCATCTGAGCACTAAAACCAGACATCTTACATTAAGAAGGCCTTCCCTATACCCTTGTGGCAGATGTGTGCAGCCAAGGACCAATCTGAGTTGGCGATTGCTGGAATAAGGCTCAGTCTTGGGCTTTCCCTTGGTTACTTTGTTTAAAATTGTTTAAGTTTGTTCTTGTATTTAAGTGTCATGTTTCTGCAGGTTTGCATTGAGTTTACTGGAGCTGCTCAGAAACTGGTGAGTTTAGCCAGAGATTTGGAGTGAATTGGAACTAAATCCAAGGTATCCATTGAAATCTGCTGAAAAATAAGTATCTTGAAAGCTTACATTGCAATAGAACAGTATTCTACTTAATTTCTGATTTATTTAAACTGTTTTTTGCTGTTGTGACTGTGATTTTCTGCACTTTGAATTTCTAGTACTTCTGCATTTTATAGCATAGGCCACATTCAGACTTGCTGAATCTAAACTGTTTGGTATCACATGAGCACTAAGACCAGCTATCTTACATTAAGAAGGCCCCCTGCACCCTTGTGGCAGAAGTGTGTGGCCTAGGACCTATCTGAGTTGGAGATTGCTGGAATAAGGCTCAGTCCTGGGCTTTCCCATTGCTTTCTTTGTTTTAAAATCATTTAGCTTCACTTGTATTTAAGCCCATCAAATGCACATAGCTGTGCATCATGCAGCTGGGTTTAGCACAGCTGTGTATAGCTGTGCATAGAAGCAAACACCTAGAAAGACATCTTTCCATAGATATCTGCTAGGGAACCTTCCTAAGTTCCCCTGCTTCACTGTGCACAACACAGTTGCACTGCTGCCATGTGAGCAACTCAGTTGTGCATTTGCAGTTTTCTACCCCAGCCCTCCATACAATAGTCACTTTTTATTAGTCTTACAGCAAAACCTGGTCCATCTAGCCCATTCCTCACTAATTACTACAGTATATACCTGCCATAATGGATAGACAGTTTCCCACCATCTCTCCAGCCAGCCTGATTGACATGAGCATTCTGAGGCAATGTAGCAATTGCCTCATGTATACTGACAGCCAATAATTCCTAAAACAAACAAATGCAACATGTGAGAGATGTTTCTATACTATGATGTTGAAATCAATTCTCTCACATAACAAACCAGATATCAAACAGGTTGATATCAAACAGGTTGACATCATATACACTTTGACTTTGCACATAACCTCACAACACATAAATCTACATACGAGGAGGTACTTGCTAGAAGCCTACCTAAAGAACAGAAACCTCCCAAGGGCAAGACTACTGCACACACTGCAGAGCCAACAGAATCCACTACACATAATAACATACACACACACACACACGCACGCACGCACGCACGCACACACACACACACACACACACACACACACACACACACGCACACATGCACACACACACACACAAACACACACACACACACCAGTGTCTAAGCCAATAAGCCTCCAAGGCAAAACACCTCAAAAACCAAATGTTTTGGTCATAGGTGACTACATAGTGAAACACACAAATGTCCCCCTCACCAGGCTGGACAAGGAGAAGGTCATGGTCAGCTACCAGTCAGGTGCCAGGATCTATTAGATCACACATGCACTCAAGTCTTTCAACAACAAGTACCTTTAAAACTCTGTCATAGTCCATGTTGGAGTGAATGACTTGAGATGTAGCTCACATGACTATATGAAGAGAGACATGACTGAGCTTTCAGATTATTGGTCCCGGGCAGGTATGTTCCTAGCTCTAAGCAGCTTTTTACCTTTACCCAGGATAATGCTGCAATATAAACAAAACATGATTGACTTCAACAATTGATTGAGCTTCTGGTATCAATCCAGGGGGATCCAGTATCTGTCAGCCTAGGAAGACATGGTTGACAGACCATGCAGTTTTGCCCAAGATGGTCTTCACCTATTGCCTCTTGGCTTTTGGTTACTGGCAAATGTACTTGCCTCCCACATAGTGCCTTTTTACGCAGTGTCATAACAACAAAATTCCCAATATAAAAAAATCCACTAGAGACAAACTCAGGGTTATGCTGCTTAATGCTAGGAGTCTAAATTAGAAACTGTACTCACTGGAAGCACTTTGTACCTTGGAAGATGCCAATATCTGTGCAGTCACAGGGATATGATTCAAGGCCACAGACAACACCCCAGCCATGCAAGGCTACAATGCATTCTACACATTCAGACCTCAAAATGAGTGTGAAAGAACCAAAGATGGAGGTGTATCCATCTTCATTAAAGACAAATACACCTCAAGTCTGGTCGAACAGTATGACTCCTTAGGGCTGCACCAAGTCCAACTAACTAAGTAAACCCTCCTCCCATGTCATTATTAGACATAGGTCCCTTACCATGAACAACAAGGTCCACTCTGCCTACCTAGACCTATTTGAGTTACTCACTATACAGCCAAACACCTTGGTCATGGGTAATTTCAACTATCCTTCCATCAATTGTGAGTCATATATGAGCACAAACACGCTCACCCTAAAGTTCCTGGGCTTTGTTAATACAAATGTTCTGGAACAGATAGTCTGCACCCCTTCAAGGTGCTTGAATGTCCTAGACTTAGTACTCACCAACATAGGGCATCTCTGCACTGCCTCCTGTGTGTTGCTCTCCCTGGTACGGTCTGATCATAAATCAGTCATGTTCAAAAAAATGATCATACCTGGGCACCCCCCCCCCCCCCAAGAGCATAAAGAATGAAAAATTCCTCCAAAGCAAATTAAAGATTCCTAAGCAATGGCATAAGTAGTTTCAAACCCCCTGCTACCACTGTCAACAATGACTCCTATACAGAGGTGTACACAAATACCCTGTATAGACAACTATACAAAGCTGTACCTAAACAGATCAAAACAAAGTCTTCACAAAAAACAGGACACTCTGGTGGGCATAAAACATAAATAGGTTATACAACAAGAGGAAAAAAACTAATGTACAAGAACAACAGGGAACTGACTTAGCAGAGGAAGGGCACCCTCCACATCTTGAACAAGCAAATTAGATGTAAAGTTCTCTAAAGCCAATTACGAAGCTAAACTAGCATCCTTAGCTAAGGATAATCACAAAGCATTTTTTAGCTACATCAGAAATCTAAAAGGGAAGGCCCACCTTTGTGCCGAACTAGTAGTGAACAGTACCACTCATACTGACCTTGAGGACATTGTCAACCTGCTAGCAGACAGATTTGGCACAATCTTCACCCCCCTGTCCCCACCAGACATGCCCCAAAACATACCTGTCACCAGTCCTCTACCTAGCATCTCCAAACAGCAGGTTATAACTGCACTCTCCAGGGCCAAAAACACAGCCTCAATGGGACCAGATAACATCCCAGGCTGCCTACTAAATGGTCTAAAAGAGGACCCAGTGGAACCACTTGGCACTCTCTTCAGCCACAGTATAATTACTGGCTTTGTCCCAGCAGTATGGAAAACAGCAATAGTAATCCTCTTGCAGAAAGGGGATCCATCAACCAACTCTGGGCCATAAGCCTAACCAGTCTTATCTGCAAGGCCATTGAGAGAATCATCATGGAACTTATCAGCCAAAGACATAGGTGACCTTCAGACTCTTGACCTGGCCCAATTTGGCTTCATTAAGGTTAGATCAAGCTTGGGCGGCCATGGTGGTACAGCAGTTAGCATTGTCGCCTAACAGAAAAAGGTTCTCTGGTTCGATCCTCAGCTGGGGTCCCTTCTGTGGTTGTGTGGGTTTCCTCCAGGTGCTCCGATTTCATCCCAAATCCCAAAGACATGCTGTAGGTGGATTGGACACTCTAAATTGTCCTTAGGTTTGAGTGTGTGTGTGTGTGTGTGTGTGCCTTCTGTGGAAGGTTGGGCACTGGGCTGGCAACTCGACACTGTAAAACTCCACTGCCAATCATGAGCAGACAGGTGATCCGCTGTGGTGACCCCTAACTGGGAAAAGCAGAAAGAAAAAGGTTAGCTCATGCTTATTAAACCTGGTAGACTTCTCTGAGAATGTCACCAAAGCCCTGGATTAAGGCAAAACAGTACATACAGCCTATCTTGACTTAGCCAAAGTTTTTTGATACAATTCCTCACTCAGGCATCATTGAGAAACTCACCCAACTGGGAATTAACCCATATGTCACTAGATGGGCATTCAACTGGCTCACTGACAGAAAGTATCAGGGATTCCACCTCTACCAACAATCAATTAAGTGGTGTACACAAGGATCTTTGCTGGGCCCCCTACTGTTTGAAATCTATGTCTCAGAAGTCCAGGTGAAAATAGATGGCCTGTGGCTTACCATGATCATCGATGACTGCAAATTGGGTACAATCATAGAGTACTCCAAGGTCTTACACAGACAAATGATTGTTGTCAAAGTCATGGACTTAAACTAACCACAAAAATGCATTATTATTCCTTTAGGCAAAGGGAAAGTCCCTCCAAATTACAATATTAGTAGTCCCCCCTTGAGCTCAAATCCTGTGGTGAGAGATTTGGAGACATAGGCTGAGAGCAACCTTAACTTCGATCACCATGTGTCCACAGTGTTAAGAAAGGCCTTCTATGTTGCACATCTCATAAGAAAGGGTGTCACATCCAGAGCTAAGGATGTTATAACTCCCCTTTACTCATCTCTCATTAGACCACTAATAGAGTACAACACTCTCTTCTGTTTGTACCTCACCAGACACCTGCAGCAGGTGGAGAGACCTTAGAGGTTTCTCACCAAGAAAATTCAGGGCCTTCAACACATGACTTATATGGACAGACTGAAGAGCCTGTCACTGTACTCTGTATATTACAGACTGCTGGCCTACAGAGCAGTCTCGGACACTGTCCTAATGGAAATGCTGCACATCTGCAAGTCAAATGGGACACGATTCACTTACTCTAGGGATCTTAACCTAGCCTGTAACATTAACAGAACATGCTGGAGAGACAGATATGTTTCCCAGAGATTGCCACTCCTCTGGAACAAACTCCCAATTCATGTAAAAAAGAGCTCTTCAATAACCCTATTTAAGTGTAACTTAGACACCTGGATGGGAGACCTCTGAGGCTGTCACCTATGTCTCTCTTGGATAAGGACAGTTGGTGCTGATCCTAGACCTGCGCTGCAAATATAGACCATACAACTTGGTTAGTAAGGGAACAAGGGTATAACATGGCTAGGCTTATAAAGGCCCTAGGGTCAATAGCCTAGTAACCTCCTATGAACCTATTCTAATGTATATAGTTACTTTTGAGCATGCAGAACTCCTAATTCTTACTTCAGAATTTATAACATGTACTGCTGTATATTCAAACTGACAGACTAAAATTTATAGTGTCATAAATATGTGTTTAATAATCACTCCTCAGGGAGCCTAGAAGTTATCCTCTCCACTTTATTAATAGTTGTCCAACATTTTAATATGTATGAGATTTCTGGTGTCTAGTGCATTATCCATGAAACATAACCAGTGTTCTCTCTTGTTCAGTTGTCTAACATTACTACAAATGGAAAAAAAAACATTACAGCAAATACTTTTGTCCATATAGAATTACCCTTCGCCCCCCCCCCCAGTCTCATTTCCACTACTCAACAGAAGGAAAATTCTTTCCTCAGTCTTAAGTCCAGAATTCAGGTTCCACACCATCTTACAACACAATTCTTCACCCTTTGTCTATCCCTTTCTCCACTGTCTTTGCTAGATTATCTTTTCATCTTCTGCTCCATCCACCGTATTTCCCTTCTCAGCTCTCCTTTTCACTTCATGGGTACACAGAGAACAGAAACCAAGAATGAATATAGTGAAGTGTCTTTGGTCTTGGACCTCTATCCCTAATATAAGTTCCACATTTACTGGATTTGGTGTCCATGCCCAGCTCGTCTTTCAGGGAGTGAGGTTGGTATGTCCTTTATGAGCCACCTAGTGATTTATGGTGCCTCTACCATCTGCCCAGATCTACATCTGTCTGCACTGCGTCTCTTCTCCCCCTCCTCTTTTCCTCTTGGTGCTTCATGACCCACCTCATCTTCTATTTCTTCCACTCTTTCAGGTCACCTAGGTTATCTCACGATGACCTTTTTCATTTTTTTTCAGTCTCCCTTCCTCTTACCATCCAAGGAACTGCTGTCTGTTCTTCCTGCTGAGTCTGCTCTTCCTTTTGCTGCAACAATACCACATACCTCAGCTTCTGCACTTCCTTCTCGTCTTACCTCCATTTGTGCTTTCCTTCATCCTCCTCCATTGGTGCTCTTCTTCCTCTTCTTCCCATGGTTATTCATTCCCACCACTTAGCACCCATCATAGTTGCTACATAAATTGCAATAGTTTCTTCTTTAGTGTAGTGCTAATCTGTCAGGTGCAGTTCCTTCATTATTTTAAAATTGCTGGTTACAGCATCTGATGTAGCTCATTCCTGCTTTAATTACCCTAATACTGGCTGCATATATTCTCCTGCAGCATTAAAGGCAAACCACCCACCACTGTCTTTACTCTTTTACTCCTACTCACATTATGCCTCTTCTAGGCTGCTTGTCTTAGGATCCGCTCTTTCCTTTGGAGACAGTGCATCTTAACAATGATATGTCCTATCAACCACGACGATCCAACCCGCCACTCTTTTATGCTAAATTAGAGAGACAAGATTCCACAAATTTCTTGTGTCCTGTATTTGCTCCTTCTGAAACTCCTATGATTCAAAAATAACATCTTTGGGATCTTTTATCAAATCATCCATTTTTATAGTCACTTTTTTACAATCCAAAGAGCAGCAATGATGTATGGATAAAAAATAAATAAATACAAAAAATGATGGCACCATTAGAATCTGACAGATTAAACAATGCAGCTGTCGGTTGCCATTTGAGATGTAGTAGGCTCAGAAGTACGGAGACTAAATGGCTTAAAGAACGGACTTATATATATTAAAGCAGAGATGCCATTTCTCGGAATATGCCCTTTTTTCAGAGGTACTGCAATCTTGGTGTTGGTATATTTAAGTTCAGGGGATATGGGTGACTTGCAGGGAGGACCCCCCCCCCCACAAAAATAAATTTTAAGGAGAACAGATATTTTCAAGATTTGCTCTTCTCTTGTATTTTGTCTTTTTTTTTCAGCTTGTCAGAACTCGGCGTTTTGAGTGCAGCATTTTAATACAGAGCCCAGCTGCTTTCTTTCAAATCAACATTTTTGCCTTGTTTAAGAGTATCTAATAAGTATTAATCCTACTCAGCTATTAAATGAGGTAAACAAATCAAGTAAAATGATTAACATTAATAACTGAGAATAACACAGCCAGATTTATCTTGCTTAGCCTTAATTTCATTTTCATATTCTCCACTTTTCCCTTAGTCCTCTCCAACCAAGTCTTTTTTCCTGTATTTTTGTTCAAGTCACCCATTTTCCTTTTTTGACATATGCCACTATGGCTTACATTTCTCCACATCCACACAATATCAGTCAGCTTCTTTAATATATCATAATATCTGTGCTACTGGTGTCTTCCTTCTTCCATCCTCATCTTATAGCACAGTTGGTCAATGCTTTCATATTTCTATCATATTTTGTTCTCCACATGTAGACTGCCAGGTCCTCAGACCATTTTCATAAGCCCAACTTTCCCACTGTTTTTCCTGTGCCCTTCCACATATAACAAAAATAATTATGATGGTTCTGGTTTTATTTCCACATGTATTCAGGCCCCTTTACCAATTTTGGATCTCAGATTTCTCAGGAGTTGTTTGATTGCTTCTACTTTCTGGGCCTCCCTGTATACACAGTTCTCCCGTATTTGATTTTATTATTGGCCTCTCCCTTCTTGTGTGACTGAAAATGTTTATTTTCATACCCCTCTCTTGTATTCTTTTTGCTGCGTTTTAGTGCACTGTTTAGCTTTATATTCAAAACTCTTCTTCTCTGCCCTTTCACTCTCCTCTCTCTGTCTCTCTGACCATCAACTGCTAACTATCCTTTCCCCATTTTCTTTTGGGCTATTTACTTTTGCACTTCAATTTCCCACTGGCACCTTTCCCCACTCCTCTCCAAAACCTTTAAATGGGCAGTGAGTAAGCCTCGAGCATATTTCACCTTAAGAAAACAACAGAAAAAAGTATTGTGCATTAGGCATTACTGCTCTCACTGTTCCTATCTGTAAAATCATTATTTAATAACGAATGAATAGGAAATACAATATCAACTTTGTGAACTCAGCAATGTTACCTTACACCACTTGGTACCCTTGTCCCATTCCTTGCACTGGTGCTTTTCACATCCTTTCCAGTGTTTGTATGGGCTTCTACCAGGAACTCAGGTTGCCTAACAAATTCCAAAGTCATACTGAAAGTGTGATTATTAATGCTGCATTATGCATTATGCATATATGTAACTATTAAACAAGGCTTGAGAATGACCATCATGCAACAAAGCTCAAAATACAAAAGAAAAATATACTGTAAAAAAAAATACATAATTCCATAATGTTTTTTTTTACCCAATCAGACTTTCCCATTCAGCGATAAATTAAATAAATAAATCAATCACTTATTCCATATTCAGTAGCAATTATATCTGTCAAGATGAACCTGCTTCTCATTGACTTCTATACAGACCCACTCTCTAGTTTTGCCTGCTCTGTTATGACTAAAGAACTTTGCAATTCCCTTCCCTAATTAACGCTCTTAGTTTGTACTGGTTGGTAAAAGCACACAAAAACCAGATACAGTTCACTAACAGCATTTTTCTAGGCTTAGCAGTCACAGTACTGTAATATAATAGATTTATAAGATTTTTACTTCTAATGTGATGAAAACTCAGCAGATATTTCTTTCACCCATCACTATATTCTGCAAGCTGAGCAGGTATTAAATATAGCCATCAATATTGATAGAACTACAGCAAACTAAATAAAAAATGCAACTGGTGTATAAAATGAAAAAAAGGAAAACATGCTGTCCCAGTAAGTCAGATAACCAATATGACTGTATTCCAAAGTAAAAAAAGCAAAAGAAAAACATGCTGTCACAAAGTTAGATAACCTATATGATTTTACTCCAAAGTTAAAAAAAGGAGTAAAATACTTTTGTGTTTTTTTTTAAGAGAGTCATCAGTAAAAAAATTAGAATCCATTTAAGAAAAAATAACTTGAATAATTAGACATTCAGGCTGAAATATTTAGTGAACTTGTTAAAATTTTAAGTTATGTACTTACCATAACGTAACATCTGTGTTATCCAGTTTCATTCTCACTCATGTATGGGTCTCGGATCCGACCCCTCTGATCCAGCTCAGTCGCTTTACACAGACTCGAATTCCAGTCTTGAGCTTCTCCATCTACTCACAATGCCCCAAGCTACACACAGCTCCCATAGATTGAGTTTGCTGTCCATATAGTAATAAGAGAAGAACAAAGGAGTACAAGAAAGAAATCAAAGGCTCAACCAGGAGCAGCTGTTCCAAAAAGCCTCCACAGGTAATAGGTTGGGCGGCAGAGGGGGGGAAGGTGAGCAGAATGAAACTGGACAACACAGATGCCAAGTTATGGTGAATACATAACTTAAAAATATAATGTTTCCCATTTCATTCTGACTCACTTATGGGTCAGAGTCCCCAGCTACGTAAACTCTTGGGTGGCTTCAAGGAAGGATATGCTGGAGCACTGTCAAACCAAAAGAAGTCCTGCTTCTGGAGACAATGTCTAATTTGTAATGAGTCACAAAGATATGCGGTGTGGACCAAGTGGCTGCTGCACAAATGTCATCAATGGAGGTTCTGAAAGAGAAGGCAGATGATGTGGCCACAAATATCGTTGAATGAGACTTAGGAGAAAAGGGCAAATTCAGACCTTTTTTGTCATAAATTAAAGATATGCAAGCTGTTATCCATTTTCAAAAGTCACTTTTGTTACTGCTTGTCCTAGATGATGATGTGAGAACCAGATAAACAACTGGTCGGATTTCCTGAATTGTTTGGACCTATGAAGATAAAAACAGTTGCCTATGCACATCCAACAAATGCAATAAATATTCACCCTTATTGGATTAATTTGGAAAGAAAATTGGTAGTTGAATGGTCTGATTAATGTTTGACTCAGTAGCCACTTTAGGCATAAAAGAGGGATTAGTACAGAGGAAAATGATAATATAAGGTGGCTTAGATGAGGGGGTCTATATTTCAGAAATCCTCCTAGCTGAAGTGATGGTTACAAAAAAGATAGTTTTCCAGGACAAGAATTTGATGTCACAGTCATTGGCAGGTTCGAAGGCTTCTGACTGAGTCCTTGTAAATTTATTTTAAGATCCCACAGGGGAGTAGGATCTTTAATCAGGGCTCTATACAGAAAATTTCCTTTTATAAAAGTCTTGCATAGCCTGGAAGAAGCAATAGTACCAGTAGAAAGTCCAGTGTGGAAATTTGATATGGCTGCAAACCGAAGTTTTATCGTGTAGCAAAACTAGACCCTTTTATAAACAGAGAAGTAAGGAAAGCAAGGATCACTGGGATAGAGGCTGAATTAGGATCAATGTTTTCCTTTGAAGCTCAAATGGCAAATATTTTCCATTTGCTACAGTAAACTGTTTTGGTAAAAGGTTTCTGGGAAGCTAATGCTATATCTCTAACTGGGTACGAAAGCTTGGACCCCTTAATAATCATCAGAACTGGAGAACAATGCAGTCAGTATGAGGGTGGCTAGATCCTGGTGTCAACTTAGCAATGGATGTGATGGGAGGGCATAACTGAGTTCCAGTATTCATGGAGGATATTTCAAATGAGATCGAAGGAAGAGGAACTAAATCTCATGAGGCCAATAAGGAGCAATGAGGATCACTGAGCTCTTCAACTATTTGGCTTTCTGCAGAAACATTGGGATGAACGATAGAGGGGGAGATGCATAAAGGAGACTGGTGAGTCAGTCATGGATGAGAGCATCCCTTGGAGACTCCCTGGAAGGGGAGATCAGAGCATAGTACCTGCTGCACTTGTTGTTTAGAAGGGAGGTAAATAGGTCACTGCAAGGAAAGCCCCAATGGCAGAAAATCAGATTTGCCATTGATTGATTGATTGAGGGATCACTCATGTGGCGTCAGAATGGACCTGCTGAGTTTGTCTGCCAGTACATTGGACTACCCCTGTATATTGGTTGAGAAGAGAAAGTGGTGTGAAGGGATTTCCCATTCCCAAACTCTCATGGCCACTCTGCATAGGGGGTATGAACTGATTCCTCCTTGCTTGTTGATATACCAGACTACTGACATATTGTCTGTGTGAATTGCAATAACTCCTAAAGGGAGAACATCATGAAATGCTTGCAACGTAAGTAAGACCACTTTCATCTCAAGGACATTGATGTGCAATCTGGTCTCCAGGTACGTCCATGTGCCTTGGACCATCTTTCCTTCAAATGCCCCCCCCCCCCCATCTGGGAAGCATCCATGGTCACTGCGGCTGTGGGAGAAGGAAGGATGAATGGTCTGCCAATAGATAGATTGTCTAAAAGCATCCACCATCTCAGATGAGTTTTGTAAATAGTCATCAACTTTATAGGAGCAGATAGAGGATGGTAAAGTATAGACCACTGAACATCCAAGGTCCACTGGAGAACATGCATATAAATTCTTGTCAAAGGAACCAGTGTTATGGTTGCTACCATGGATCTGGCAGCTTGCAGTATACACCTTGCAGGGGGTGATGGAAGGGTTAATATAGCTTGTACTTGATCCCTCAAAAATTCTATTTGATGCAGAGGCAAGGAAGCTATTTGAGTTGACATGTTCAACAGAGCCCCAATAAACTCTAATGTCTGAACTGGCAACAGTTGGTACTTTGCAAGGTTTATGGTAATGCCTAGGGAACTGGATATCTGAAAAAGGTAGTCCCAGCTTGAATAGGCTGATGCTTGGTTGGGGCAGTTAGAAGCCAGTTGTCCAGAAATGGGATCACCTGAAAACCTTGTCTTAGATGAGCTGCTACCACTGCCATGCATTTTGTAAACACCCCGGGGGCTGTGTTGAGTCCAAATGGGATGGCTCTGAATTGGTAATGACTGACTCCCAGCTTGAAGTGCAGATGACTTCTGGAGTGTCTGCCATTTGGATGTGATAGTACACATCTTGTAAGTCCACAGAGCACATCCAGTTGTCATTCCTCGGTAATGGAAGGATGGACCGTACTGTAACCATCTGGAACTTTGCCATCTTTATGTACAAGTTTAATTTGCTTAGATCCAAAATAGGTCTCAGGTTCCCAGTCTTCTTTGCCATGAAAATGAAGTGGGAGTAAGTTCCAGACCCTCTTTGTTTGGTTGTAACCTCTTGGATGACTCTTTTCTGGAGTAATTTCTGAACCTCTACTATTGCCAACTGCCTCTGACAGGGTAGAACATCAGATAGTTTCTGTTGTCTTTTTGGTGGAGGATTTGAAAAGGGAATGTAGTAGGCACTGAATTTTATGCTTTGCAACCAAGAATTGTTTACTATTTGGGTCCAGGCGCTTAAGTGCAGAGAAGAACGACCGCCAACTGACTCCAAGGCAGAGCAGTTGGCCAATACTTTATGAGCGTTGATGGGGCTTGTCAGAGAAAGGTTACCTGAGGCCCTGGTTTTGTGGACCCCCTCTGTCCCTGGAGTGGAATCTCCCATTGAAGCCCCCTCCTCTGCCTCTGGAGGAAGACTCCTCACATTGATCTGGAAAGGACCCTTGGGACTTACACTACAGAACCAGGTTTTCTTTCCTTCTCTTTGATTTCTGGAAAAGGTTTGCTGAGGAGGAGAAAATTTGATCCCTATGGCAGAAATGTTTTTTCCATCTTTCTCACTTTGGGTTAGGGTGTCCTTTACAGTTGGTCCAAAAAAATAAGAACCATCAAAGGGAGCATTGACAAATGACAACTTGAACGGTTCTGCAGTCGCAAAACTGCATCCAGGCATGTCTGTGAACAGCAATGCCTGTGTCAGCAGCCACTAAGAAGCCCTCTGCAGAATCGGAGATAAGCCTTGAGAAAGAGTTGGAGAGGGAAGAGAGAGTGGCCAGTCTTGGAGATACCTTATGGAAGTCCTCCACTGACATGATCTCAGCCAAAGAATCATAGAGTTCCTTCACCAGGTCTTTCTGCAAGTGAGTGAAGTATGCCAGGCAAATAAGCGCTTTCAGCGAGAAAGTGGCTGAGGCATAAACATGTTTACCAAACCTGTCCATCACTCTGGACTCCCTGTTTGGTGGATGGACAGTGGAGCTTTGCTCAGCCAGCTCCTTTATGGTAGCTGCTGCCACAACCATAGCATCCACTGGAATGCCCTTAATTCAATAAAAATGGTCTGCAGGGGGAGATAACATTTTATCTGGATGTTTGGGTACTGGTTCAACATAGTCCAGCTCCTTCTTATCCTAGTGAGTGACTAAATCAATTAGAGCATCTGCTGGGGGTGTGGGTCACCCAATAAGCAGATGGGCCCATCCTGAAAGCCTCCTAAAACACAGACTCCTCAGAGGAGGGATTTTGGGCAGACTAACCACCTCTTTTCCTCAAAATCTGTAAAATGTCCCCAAAGGAGATATCTTCTGGTGGTGATCTTGGGGATCCTTCTCCCTCATCAAGTCCATGTCCTTGGTAAGAGACTCCACGGGGAGTCCATGTGCCTTGTTTTGCACATCTTCTTTTGAGGGATCTCCTCTGTGGATTATCAAGGGAGGTATCAGCAGAAGAGGGGGCCATGTCAAATGGAAGATCTTGGAGGCTTCTGAAGATGGGCTGACCCTGCACAGGGATGGCAGGAACAGCTCCCAGATCTGATGAGGTGTGATGGGGTGGATCAAAGGCCAAAGAGGTAATATCTCTGTGAGAAGAGAAGACCCTTTCTTCAACCTGAAAAGTCGAGGTCCCCAGAGAATCCTTGCCCAAATCCCCTGGAGCCAAGGACTTTGAAGAAGAAAGACCAAAGACCTCTAAACCATGACTTCTAGTAAGAATCGGACCCAAACAGTCAAGTGCTGAAGCTCCAAGGGGAAGAGAAGGATTCAACAATGTGAAGGCTGACCCCTTACCCCCAGCCCCGATACAGACCTCTCAGTTCCAAGACTCATTCTGCTTCAATGACGTCAGGGCAGAGGAGGTCAGGAAAACTGTTGGAATTGAAGAAGAAAAGGACCTTATATCCAACTCCGACTCCCTTGGCTGACTAGGATCCCATGGCTCCAATACCAGGGTGTGGATCAGAGAAGGGGGCTCAACTGAAAGTGGGAAACTCACGGATCCTTGAGAGGACAGAGTAGATAGAACTCCCAGCTGGATCTGGGTTTTGATGATTTTCCTGACCATGCTGTCCACATCAAACTCTGAAAGGCTCCTGGAAGACCTGAAGGAACCCACAAAAGATGGCCTGGAATATGTGGCTAGGGTTTGTAAAATATTTAGGGGAAGCACTGGGGACACAGACCTAATTGAAGGTTCTGGTGTCTGACTACTCACTCTCAGATCCGTGGACTTAGGACCCTAGGCAGTGTAAGGAGAGTGAGGTGAGTGCATCCTAGGAGTTGACCCCATCAAATCTGAGGGATGCCTAGTATCTGATGTAGCTAAGCTCATTTTTGCAATAACCATAGTCAGATCTGAAGGGCCCAGTGGATCCAACGATGTTGAACAAGAGCTGGTGGTCAACCCAGTTGGATCTGAGGGAAACTTTGGATCCACTAGAGCCAAACCAAGTCTAAGATCTGAGGACTTTGGATCCGTACCTTTAAGAACTTTGCAGGAAGGCTCCAAAGAAGCCCTTAGAAACTTAGAAGGATGCTTCTTGGGCTCTAAAGATAAGGAACTAGTTCTAGAGGGGGATAAAGCCCCTGGAGAAGAGGAAAAGGAGGAAGGCAAAAGCCTTTTCAGAATAAGCTTTGTTCAGTAATCAGCAATCGCCTGTGGATTACAACCCTCACAAATAGAGCACTGAGACTCCAAGACAGTAAACACGGTTGTTATGTGCATCAGAGTGGGATATTTTATGTCCACACTCTGAGCATCATTTAAATCGGTAGGCTTGTCCTTTGCTGCTACTGAATCACCAACAGCAAAACACTTAAGCATAACACCAGAAGTCTAATAAACCAAAAAAAAAAAAACAAGCACAACAATAATGACAACCTGTGAAAATCTAAAACACAAAAATCTTCTAACTTTTTTTTTGTTAGGAGCAAAGAGTGATGAAAGAAAAAAAAGGCCATGGCCCAAAGAGAGACAGGGAAGAGGCAAAAACCAAGAAACACTGACACCTGCAAAATCTAGTGGGAGGAGTGCCACAGAAAGGGAAGAAATATAATTATTGTAAAAACCAAAAGAACGTAGCACAAAGAATGGGTAAATGCATACCACAACTTCACCAAGATGCTCAAGAGCTATAGAACATGTCTGTCACTGATGGTGGCAAATGAGATCTGGTAGACCTGTGTGTAGCTCAGAGCATTGTGGGTAGAGGGATGAGCTTGAGACTGGAATGTGAGTCTGTGTAAAGTGGCTGAGCTGGATCTGAGGGATCAGATCAGAGACCCATACATGAGTCAGAATGAAATGGACATCAGATCATTAGAAATGCTTGTTAAAACATGAGAATCAACTTGTACCATAGAAGGTGTTGATGGCATGCCAAAAACAAAGTATCTCTCTTTATTTGATGCTAAGTAGGCATTTTTTAGAAATCAACTTGGATGATGAAAGTTGTAGGCTTTGTACATTTAATACCTTGACTGGAAGATAGGGAGTTCTAATATTACATTATTGTATTTTGCCAGCAGTTGAAATGCTTCCTGGAGATGTTGTGGAGATGCCTGAATGTTTTGCTAACATTACTGATGATATCTTGATGCTGGAAGTACAACTTCAGAAGAAAAGGATAAGGCATCAATTCAGTTATTAAATAGAATGAGTCTCAGAAACTCAAACTGAATAGAAGACTGTGCAAAATACAAATTTACACAGTTGAGCTATGTGTCATGTTTTGATTTCAGAAGACTCAAAAATGAAAACATCACAACTCTGTCAAAATTACTTTGGCCACAGGAAAATGAGCACTTTATGAGATTTTTGGCCATGGTGCAGTATCATTTCAAGCTTATTCGGAATCTATCTGAAATAAGTTTTCCATTAAGGAATTTAATAGAGCAAAATGGTGCCATGTCATTGGTACAAGGCTCAAGGAAAGAACTATGAATTACTCCACAATGACGTGTTTTGAGATGAATAAGCCAGATACACTTAAAATAACAACTATCAGCTTTCTGGGGAGCCTCATAACTAAAGCTGTTGATAAAAATGTATAAAAGTTTAAAATAAAGCAGCCAAAAAGGAGTGAAAAGCAAGTAAAGAAGATGCACTTACTAAAACAAGCCAATCAAAGGGGCAGAAAGACCAAATGGTTTCCCACCAATAATCAATTAATCATGCATTTTCAAAGATTAAAGTATATGGCTTACTTTATTCAAATAATAGGTTTTATCATTGAATATCTGTATTATTTATTAAAATAGGGTGTGGGTCTGTGGGCATATTTTACTCAAGCATATGCTACTCTCAAAATTGGTTTGATGAAACTAAATTTTTACAAGTAAGTCATTATTTCAAACACTATTATTTCAAATATTTATTTATCATTTATATGTAAAGTTGATGTGTATGACTTTGAGGAATTTATCTGAAATAAAAACAAAATAAATATATTCATATTTATTAACAAGAAGACTAGTAATTAGAAGTGGTTATGCCTGTAAGAAAACTAATATAAATGTAATACCAACATTGTACAAGAAACCACTCAGTCTTATGCATGGAAAGTTAATGCTCTGTTTAATTGATTAAAATATATTAAGTTATAAAGAAGCTGTTTTTATTTTAAAGTTTGATACTCTTGCACCAGGGGGATTAAACAAGGAAACACCAACGAGGAACCTTGTTCTGCAGAAACAACGCACAACAGTTGCTAAGAGTCTTAACGCTTTATTAAATCCACAAGTAGAGCGTTTTCGCCACGGAACACCGTGGCTTCATCAGAGAATAAAACAATCAAGTGGAATATACAATTTATATTAAACTAAAACAGGAAATGACAACATCCTGCATCCTGTAATGCCGCAGCATAATTTTTGAATAAAAAACCATAAAAATGTGCCACATACACACACAGTGTGATACGGAACATCAACACTGCATAATTTAAAATAATTGTACATAATTTCAAGTAAGCAGGCTCAACCAATATATGTAAAAACACATAGAAAACAGTTTGTTCTATGGGATACAACTAAAATAAGGGGTGGACCTTTTTTCCTTAATTTTGGAGAACAGGGAACTGGAGTGGCAGTTGCGCTTGGACGCATTTAACCATCCTGGCCTTAATAGTAATTGTAACATCGCCCCGGTTCTAAAATTGAGAAGCTACCTTAGATAATCTCAGGCCAGATCCCATTGGGAGAAAAACATGGACACCTATAAGGTTAAGCCATTCCCTTAGTTAGTTTCTTAAGGCAGACATTTACATTCTAAAATAATAATATAAACACAAACATTAAAATAATATATGTAGTTTAGGGATTGAATACACATGTGTACACATACCCCTTTTCTTTTCTTTTTAAACCTAATCGGTTCATTTTTGCTGGTTTGTGTGGATATTTTGTAGGTTGCCCTCACCATCCACACTTATTTACTATTTTATTTATCCTTATTTTAGTTGTATCCCATAGAACAAACTGTTTTCTATGTGTTTTTACATATATTGGTTGAGCCTGCTTACTTGAAATTATGTACAATTATTTTAAATTATGCAGTGTTGATGTTCCGTATCACACTGTGTGTGTATGTGGCACATTTTTATGGTTTTTTACTCAAAAATTATGCTGCGGCATTACAGGATGCAGGATGTTGTCATTTCCTGTTTTAGTTTAATATAAATTGTATATTCCACTTGATTGTTTTATTCTCTGATGAAGCCACGGTGTTCCGTGGCGAAAACGCTCTACTTGTGGATTTAATAAAGCGTTAAGACTCTTAGCAACTGTTGTGCGTTGTTTCTGCAGAACAAGGTTCCTCGTTGGTGTTTTCTTGGTTTCGTTACTCTGGTGTTGTTTGGGATTAAACAAGGAAATTAATTGGAAATGTTTGCTTTAATTAATAATTTAATTATTTTATTGATTAATTGTTTTATTGTTTGTATTAAGGGGTATATATACAGGGGAAAGTTTGATAAAGAAATGTACTCTTTGAAGGCTTTTTTAGCTGAGGCACTAAGTGCAATAAACTTGTGGGATTTGTAACCTCTTATTTTCTTTGTACATGTTAATTTTGGTGGTTTCATTATAATGCTGTGATTATGGCTCTGATAACCCAAGATTGCATAGTAGCTAGTAGAAGCTGGAAGGATGGGAATAAGCGACAATGACAGTTTGCCCACCCTGTTGCCCTTCCTGCCTCTGTAAGAAAGCCCAAGTATTGCAGTAAGGCTATAGTGGCTGTGCACTACAGAGTTGGGGAACTTGTGAGCAAGTGTTACACCATTCAGGACTACAGTACATTGCAAGCACTGCCTGTTGGAGGGCTAGCATAAGGGAGTGACTGGGAGGCACCTCATATAGCTCCTACATTGGTTCACTCACTACCTGCCAACAACTTCTATTAAGATTCCTTATTCTGACAGTTAGTACAGATGATTAAGGCTAGAAATTATTAATCAGCTGCTTCCTGTACTCAGCATTCATCAGCCCCCATTTGACTATTGTGTGACTGAGCATATCATTTATCTAGACATTTGACGCTGAGCAAATTAAAAATGTGACTAGGCTTCCTAGTGGTCTCCTGGACTGCATATCTTGTAACTACTTTTCAACCTATAAATATACAATTTGGCAATGCACTAACTCACTGGCCTCCATTGGTTTAAAAGACAACCTAATGAAAAAATAACATATGCATTTTTGAGGGGGATGCCCCGTTGCACCCCTCATGTGGGTGACAAGTTCCTCACCCCATAAACTTACATATGCCAACTTCCTTGTTGTATAAACATGAAAGAGAGGAATTTGCTGTTGCTTCTTTAAATGTGCACGTGGTGCTGATTTTCCATGGCAAACAGTGATCAGGAAGTTCAGCTTTATCAAATTGTGCTTGACAGATTGATCCCTCATCCAGTTTGCACTCAACAAGCAGTAGATAAGTCCCCCATCTCTCACCCTAGGAATGCATTTGCCACTTGGGTTTGATTCAGCCTGAAAATAAATGGGATACTGGGTTCATGGTTGGTTTGAGACACAGGCTCATATCCCCACTGAAGAATGAATTGAATGATTGGGAGAAGAAAAAGGAGTCATTGGTTTAAGGGTCATCTGGCTAAAAAAATGCAAGAAAACTTCCAGTGCTACAACTTTCTTTCATGGACTCATGGGAAAAGTTGATTTATTTCAGAATATGTGACATCTTTCATCTATAAAGAATATTTAAATATAGGAATGTCACTCAATAATTTAAGATTATGTTGAGAAAACTCATGGTTTCACTATAATTTTTAAATATATGAATCGTTATATGGATGATAAAGAAAAGAAATATATTGAATGGCAAGATTTGTTTTATGAACCTTACGTAAAATGATTTGAGTGGTGAAGGTTCTCAACATTTTAAGAACTATGCATGCTAACAGAAACAATAATTTATATTGTATTACTGAATAAAGTAAGTGGTCACTGGCCTGTGTTAATGGTGATCCTAAGCAGAAATAGTTTTTTCCATTTAATATAATTATTTAAATTTTGGCATGGCAAAAGTATAGATACTGTGCATAGTCATATAAGAATACCATATATGAGTTTGAAAAGAACTCCCACACAATGTTGCATTCATTCACAAGGCTCATGCATTATATGCCATCTTGTTGTAACTTGTAAGTTTTAATTTAAACTTTACAGTTTAATTTCGTTCATGACAAAAGTTATACTTAGGCAAAATGAAAGAAGAGTGTTAATGATTTTTTTCAGGGACAAGGGACTATAAGGAAAATTATTTTACTTCAGAGTAAGGGTGCTTGATTAATTTCATTCCAGAACTAGATATTAAAATGATACTAAAGAGAAAGGAAAACACAGTGATACTTACAAATTAAACTTTATACAGAAAGATCTGAATTTTGAACTTGGTAGTAAATATCAGATTAAAGGGGTTATGCTGGGACTCAATGTGAGGTGGATTCATAGACAGTACGAATACTAAACAAAGCTGTGCAAGGGGCTAAACTTGGTATACAAGGACAATGTGATGCAGAAAGGCCTCTCTGCTCTGTTGTACAAAAATGCTCGAAAGACCACTAAGGATTTTGGGCTCCTTGTGTAATAAATGTCATAATATGTGGGAAGGCCTATCCAATGAAGGCTCTTGCCACCAATGTGCTCTGCTCTGCAAGGATTTCTGTGTAGTCTGGTGATTTAGAGACCTCCATACTATACAAGATCTGTGCAAGCAGTCAAAAGGTACTGTAGTGAACATAGCTGCCAGCTATGCTGCATGTACCATTTCTAATGCACGGACCTGAGAATAGTTGAACTCTTCACCCTGCTCAGACAGTTAATCCATCTGGGTAATTATGTGCTGTGGATGTTTGCGTGTTTGTGTGTGTATATATAGGTATGTATGTGTGTATGCATTACATATATATAATAGGTATGTATTTCTGTGTGTGTGTGTGTGTGTGTGTGTGTGTGTGTGTGTGTGTGTGTGTGTGTGTAGTGTGTGTATGTACGTGTTGTATTGTAAAGTGCAATTCAGAATTTCACAGCTGAAATCCAAACCTGCCGAAGTTATTGCTCAGGGTAGAAAATGACAGCATGGTGAAAGCACTATGTTGCTGTCCCATCTGATACAATTCAAAGCAGAATGTCACATCTCATGTCAGTCAGCTGTAAAAAAAAAAAAAGATTAATCAGCAGTTTTACCACTGCAATACCATCCTGTATCACCTTTTAGTCGGAGTGTGTGTGTGTGTGTGTGTGTGTGTGTGTGTGTGTGTGTGTGTGTGTGTGTGTGTGTGTGTGTGTGTGTGTGTGTGTGTGTATGTGTGTGTGTGTATGTGTGTGTAAGTTGTACTTTATTACCCAGAAATGCAACATACAATATCACAACCATACTCAAGAACCACCCATTGTTTCATATCCAGTCAGAAGAGTACTAGAGTGATAAGTGCTCCCATCTGGAACCAGTTTTAAACACATGCCCTAAAAACACATATTAAGACAGATATACAGATTACACATTTACTTTTTTTTCTCCCACATACCAAATTATGTACTTCTGTAGAACAAAAAGAAGAAGTCAGTAAGTTTGAGAACTAAATGGTACTGAAATAAAATGGAATTGTTAATACTGTAATATTGTAAATATATGTAGACCTGGAAATAACTCCTAGAGTACTAAAATCATGTTTAGAGGATTAAAACAATTTAAATCTACAGCCATGGATACTGCAGATGAAAAAAAGAGAGAAAATCCAAAAAATGTTGGTACCTGAAGTCCCTTGATGTGTAATGTCATGGATGTAGACCCAAACAGAGCATAATCATTTAAATCAGCAGAGATTGAAAGATGACATAAAAACAAATACAAACTAAACTTTGTAGGCAAAATGAAGCAGCTTGGTTGAGAACTGCAAAATAAATGAAATTATTGTGATAAGATGTTTTAACATCTAAAACAGTTAAATTGGAGGATGACTTTGATAATACTGTCATCATTTTATGAAGAAGGTTGAACCATAATAGAAGTGATGCAGCAGTCATGTAAGATGCGATATCACCACATCATCAGCAGTGAGAAGGGAAGACGAAGAGTCAGACAGCAGCAAGTACTATATCTATAGGGTCTGAACTGACTCCAGCCACTGCAGTCATACTGACCCTGTTAAATGATGTGACAGGCTACCAGGGAGTTTGGAAAAGTGGTGGTATTATAATTGTGGCAAGTTAAGGCCAAATACTGATTGAGGAAGGCAAGGCAGATAGGCCAGGGAGATATGCATTGGTTAGAAGGAACTGAATGGAAAGAGTAATGGGGGGACTGAAGAAAATATCGAATGAAGTCACATGTTCCAGTAGGTCTCATTTTACATGGGTCAGACTGGAATATTATCTGCAATAAAGCTGATTTGTCTGTGGGACCACATACAATTTATACATCAAAACGGGATTTTTCTAAGATCATATATGAAGGTATATGGCATAGAGGATACAAAGGAAATAATATATAAAGGCAAATAATTTACTTATTAACTACCACAATATGTCAGTTCGGCTAGGCTTGATAGAGCCTGTATTACACAAGATGATGCATACAAGCTCAACGAGATGCAGGAGCACCCGATCACTATATCAGACCGTGCAGCTAAACTAACAAGTTTTAAAAAGCAGGACTCCAGAAGGAGGATTGACTGACATTTCTCAGCATTTATACTGAATAAAGATAATAAAGATGGGTCAATGAAAAACTTGTTGTTTTAATAGATGGTTATGTTGTCGAAAGGAATAATACAGAAGAGATATTGAAGAGCCTGGAAAGAGGGTTTAAAGTGATTCTGCAATGGAGAAATCAAAGCAGATTTGTGAGAGCAGTAATAACAGATACTGAGAATCAAAGTGTTACAGAGTAGGAAGAGCACACTACATACTAAGAAGGAGGAAGAATCGGAGCACTGCAAAAGGAAAACAGCCGGACATTTGGGGATAGTACAAATGAGGTGAGGAAATCAACAATCAAGCATGCAAGCAAATCTACTTCTGACTCACAGAAATTATGGATGTAAAATCTTAGATAACTGAAAATTAAGATGAATATAATAAAGATACCTAAGAACAAGTAAAATAACATGATCCACAAGAGGCACAAATGATTGTGTGATCCATGTCTTGTATATAACAAACACATTCATATTAACCGGTATCCAATTTCTGTGCGTCTCTGCAGCAAATGTTCATAGTGCGATGAGCACTATAATGGCTGTAGCTATATTTTGCATGCAGTGTTGAGATTGATAGCACAGCAATCATGCAGATGAGCCAATCAAAGGTACTAGAATCTGATATTCTCTTTTCATAAAATGTGCACAGGACCAAGTTTTATGCTATAAGGTTCACACATGACCATGGACATGATTGAAATATTGGAAAATATATTGAAGAGGCCTGTGCTGTTCACTGCATTTTACAGGAATGTAGTTTATTAAGTCTTTGTTGTGGCCTCTACAGTCATTAAAGAGCAACAATGGTGTGAAATGGCACTTGTATCAGCTACATGCAATAAGTTCATCATGCTATATGTATATATATATATATATATATATATATATATATATATATATACTTAGAACAGATGCATTTTACTTTAATATAGTGTTAACTACCCATACAAATGCAAGCCATGTGATTCATGAACATTTTTACTTTTCTTTTATGCTTTTTTAGCTTCTGCAAAGGTAGAAAACAACAAGCTGACATTTTAAAGGTTTATGCAATCGCTCTCCAGATGCAACTGTGATAACATAGCTGCTCATAGTTTTCATACCAGTCCAAAACAGTAGTGTTACATTGTTGCTAGTAGTAGAAACTCTGTTCTACAAACAATAACCGCTTCCTGAGACAAACACATGCACTGTATATGTCAGCTGCCATGCTGTCCTTCCCACTACCCAATTTGTATGAACTGCTAATGTTGTCAGGGTAGGGATTGTGTGTGTGCCTTTGTTTGTACATCAAGCATGCTTCATGCTATATGCTACATCACACTTTTGGCTTTGCCTCCCCTATAGTGTTACATCTTTTGGTATATCCCTGTCATCCATACAGGGTGCACTAGTCTTCTTGTTTGGCATACTTCATGTGCTGTCTCATATAAGCCCCTGCCAGTGGAAGCTCTGCCTGGCATACCCTGGCCATGCTTCAATGTATTCTATTTTGTTGTCTACTGCCAACCAGCATATGTACAACATATCTGGCAAGCATTTATGGTTCTAATGTTTAGACTACTGTTTTGTCAGCTGTGGCTGTGTTCCAATGGCATGGTCCACATGTTGCACTGTAGTCTTGTATAGAACGGATTTGTATGCCAAACTTTGCATGCTTCTTAACAATATGACATTAGATCAGGGTGTCCTTGTCCATAGTAAATAGTGTATGTGATCACAGTTCAATGGCCCTGCAGTCTTAATTGGAACTTCATCTGACGTACGCTCAAGGGCCTACTTGGAAATCATATCATCCTGCTCCTTGTGATGCCCTGCCTGCAATAATACACTTTAGTTTGGCAGGTTGGATCACTCATTTATATTACATTGAATACTTAATGCCATTTTATTCTTCCAGTAACTTTTATGCCTGACAATATTACACAGCCTTCCTAAAGCTTTTCCCTCTGATGTTGATAACAATATTGTTATCCTTTCATATTCATTTGTTTTTTGTTGTTTTGTTTATGTTGCTATGTTATGCAGTGACAGCCTAATCTGCCACCCCCTGCTGGATCTCCAGCTACCTCCTGGCTCTCTGCAGTGTGATGACCATTCAGAGTGAGAGGTGCTAGATGGTTGCAATGTTAGCCTCTGCTGGTTTGTCACTGGGGCTGTCTTCTTACTCTTGCTTTCTCTGGGGAGACCTCCAGCTAGCCTCTAGGGGTTTGTCACTGAGGAGTGTCATCTCTCTCTCTCTCTCTCTGTCTGTCTGGAGACACCACCAGTAGGTTAAAATAAGTTAGTCTAGTCTTTGCTTGGGAGATCTATAAAGGTTTGCTGTTTAAATACTGTTTAACTCTGAATTTAGTTAGGTGTCAATTGACATTTTCTTTAAATAATCAGACTTGTACAATTGACTGCTATTTTATATGTTCATTGAATATGCATTCTTTATCAGCACCATCATTGTTTAAGTTTTTTTTCACTTTTTTAGATCTTTTGGATGCTTGGTTGCATTATTTATTATCTGAGAAGAGAGTATTATTATTTATCACTGCATGTGGCAAAGATGTGGTATTCGCCTCCAGAAGTCAAACTTCTTGAATAAATTACCAGACAGATATTTTTTTTCATAATTTATGTTCAGTTAAATCACCAGTGGTTAGGTAACTGTGTTTGGTCTCAAGCCATGCACAGCATGATTGTAGCATTATCATGCCTGAAGGAAAGCTTTGGGCAATTGAGTTCTGCCAGCAGTCCGCAAGAATTGTGTGAGTATATGTGTGTGTGCATATTGTGCATACGCATGTACATGTGAGTATCTGTGTGAGTGCACATGCATGCATCTGCATGTGTGTGTATATGTGTGAGTGCATATGCATACTTGTGTATGTATATGCACATGTGCATGTGTATGTGTGTACATGCACATGTGTACATGTCCGTATGCATATGTGTGTGAGCATATGCATGTATCCATGTGTATATGCATGTATATGCAGATGTATGTACTTGTGCAGGTGCATTTATGCTTGTGGGAGTGTGTGGGTGCTTGTGTGTGCCGGTTTGTATGCGTGTTGGTGAGGGTGCATAAGCATGTGGGTGTATATAAGTGTGGGTATGTGCGGGTGCATGTGTGTACAAGAGTGTGTGTGTGTGTGTGTGTGTGTGTGTGTGTGTGCGTGTGCATGCATAAGTGTGCATGTGAGTGTGTGTACATGCATATGAATATGCATAAGTGTGCATATGAGTGCATGCACATGCATACATGTGTGTGTGTGGGTGCATGTGCACATGCATATGTGTGCGCGCGCGCACGCGCGCGCGCGCGTGTGTGTGTGTGTGTGTGTGTGTGTGTCTGTACACGTGTGTGCATGCATGCATTTGTGTGTGTGTCTGTTTACATATATTTGTGCATGTTGAACGGCAGTTACATTGGATGAAGGGGCACTGGCTACCACTCTGGATCACAGAGAAATATGGAGATGGAGGAGCCCAGGGTGTTAGGTCAAATCCTCATCTCTTTTAGTGGTCATTGTGCAACCTAGTCTGGGTGTGTATGTTGGAAACACAAACCTAGGTCAGTAGTGCATAATCCCTTTGGGTGCAGGTCACATTTGGTGAATTGGTTATTAAAACAATTTTGTGTGTACTAATCATTTGGGTAACGATGTAGTGTCTGAAATTAATATTTTTTGCTTCTGGGGAAAAAGGTGATGTAGCATATGTTACCATCCCTTTAAATTGTCAACTTTGCATCATTCAGAATAACAGCACATAACTTAATGTGTTCTGGATCCTGGGGTGCAATTGCTTTGTCTGAATAATAAAGCTGAAGATATAGCAGCATGTGACTTCTGGTCTTTCTCCATTATTCTTTAAAGATGAATTCAGATGTTTCAGTCAGTTTCCATTGATGATCTTAATGTCAAGAATGTTTTCTCGTTAATTGTAAAGTAATGTTAGATTTGCAAGGTGTGCAGTGTAATACTCGAATAATCTCAGTTGTGGATCTAAGACAATAATATACTAAGTTATGAGCAAGTGAAGGACAATAGTCAAAATGTGATAGTCTGAGGACTCAACAGAGAAGAGATATAGGAAATCAACTGACTTTGCATCAGGAGAAGTCATTATGCTTCTGGGTTGTGCTAAAAAATGTAAAGGGAAAATACCTAAAATATTGACATATAAGGTAGCATGAAACAGCTTAGCATTTTGTGAAGCTCAGCTATGTATATTTCAGATTGAATATAAGTTTATGATTGGCAACTGAAAAAAAAGTCCTGGATTGAAAGTGTGAAATTTACAAGTTCAGAGAGGAGTTTATTGTGATGCCTATCTTATTAAAACTTAAGTACAATGAATGATGAAACAAGATACCCAGATATTTAATTTTTGACACTAAGTTTGTTTCCCTTTTAAGTAGGTTAGAAATATAAAGAGACATATTTTTGGAAAAAGTAGTTGTTGACTAATACTCATATTCATCTAAAATCCTTGAGGATCACAAAGACTCTATCTTGACTAAATCACTAAACAAAAATAATTCTGGAGTATGTCAAGTGACAAAAAACATGGCATTTTTAAAGTAACGTATTATGTGGGAAATATGAGCATATCCTATTTCTGTAAATGATTCAGTATAGCCATTAGGAAAGAGGATTAGTTCATCTGCATAAGATAAGGTATGAATATATCAGGCTTTAGAATGTGATTTTTAGTGAGAAATGCAAATAATGTAGGGCCAAAAACAATGCTGTGGCACATGGCAGATTTGCTAAATGAGAAAGTAAACTTTTCACTGAGTTTAACATTCTCTTCATTGTATAGTGATAGAAAAATGTTTTAGGGTTAACTCACTGAAACCAATAAGACAATAATTATAACTGATCAAACAGTGGCCATTCTATCAGTGGGTTTTTTTTAGAGTTACAAAAAAAGCCTCATTTAGAATTCTATTTTCCTTATCTCTGATCATACTATCTCTAATGTGATATGCTGCAGTTAGGTTGCACTTAACTTTATAGAAACCATGGTTAATGAGCAAAGTAGCTATATTTAGTGATGTAGTCAAATATTTGGCCCTATATTTTTTTACAAAGTTTTAGGTAATAGCTGAAGACTGGAAAGTGAGGAGTTATCACAAATAATTCAGGAGTTTTCTGACCTTGGATTGTTTATTTAATGGCATTTTTCTATGAACGAGAAAGTTGTCTTGAAGTTCATGAAGGCTGCAAATGTGAATGAGAGGTTTACCATTTTAATGACAGTTGTGTGTAACTTTCCATGTAAGGGTCATTCTTTGTCAGAAAGTGAGGTCAGAAGTTTAGGGCCTAAAGCCACAGGTACAATGTGTTTGTGATACTGATGCAAATTGAGCCACTTAACATTATTGACTTCACTTAAAACAAGCCTGGCATGTAACCATTACAACTATGGATGATGGCCTTAATCTGTCATCCTCTCACTGATGCTAAGGGAAGGTGCCAGGGCTTATTTCTCAATGTGGATATCTGTTGAATGAGTGTTTGGTCTCCTGAAGGAGTGGGCTAAGTTCTGGCTACTTGTGAAAGGTCCAAGAGTACCACCCAGACAAAACCAGCTTAATGTTTCTTACCCGAGATATTCTTTATAATATGAGGCAGTTCACAGAGGTGGCAGCAAGAAATTTAGCAATTTCAGTACCTGCTATCACTCTGAATCTAACACATACCACCATAAGTGAAAATGTCAGAAGACAGGGAGATAAAGAGGTCACTCATGAGGATACACCACTCACTGTACTTGTCACCCAGCAACCTGTGCATCTCCACACTGTGACATGTAGACAGTTCCTGTTGAAATACTGGGAGTATAGCATGTGCCAGATGCATGCACAAAGGTTCACAGCTAAGTGCTCGGCTAACTGCTCTTGTGGGACATTTAAGCCCTGAAAATATTCCATTCAAAGGAGAGAATTAAACACTTACCTTGCAACTGTGAGGTAAACATCTTAACTATTAGAACAACCTCAACTCACATAGCAAATGTGTCAATTTTCTCACTGTATAACTCCCTCCAAACTGCTGTTATGGTAAGCTGATGCATGATCCTTGCTATAGCATTTGAAGACCATAGTTTATGCTGAACATGAAATATTATCTCATTGCAGCCTAGTGACAGCTCCCGGCCTATCTGACAACAAAAAAAAATGCATTTATTCACAAACAAGAAATACTACTATATTATATCATCATATGGACAATGCAGCAGTAGGTGGATTAGGCACTTTAAATTGGCCATAAGTGTGAGTGAGCATGCATGTCGTATGGAAGAACAATGATGGGAGGCTAGCCACCTGATGGTGTGAACCTTGGCTTCAGATGATTATTACAGTTGAAGTGACACTCCCAACTCTATATGCAAAAAGGGAAAAAGGAGTTGTGGGTGGATGGATGAATATGGGCAACACACAGGTCTTGGAACACAGGAATGCAGATAGAGACACACTAGCTGCAAAGATGACATTTGAGGTGATAGCCATGCAGGACTACAAGTGCCTGCATCTGTTTATTGATCATGTGTAGGTAATGAGGTAGTCCATTCCATACTTTATACTGGAGAACAGGACAGAGTCCTTCCCAGAATCCTGAGCAGTCATACTGCCAAACCAGGTGGCTTCCTTGGCAGCACCAAGTTACCATTGATATTTGTACTCATTATATGACCAGGTGTTACTGAACATAGAGTAATAATAAAATGCTTTCTAGATGCATTGTAGAGGTTTGTTGCCTGCATTTATTTGTTTGTTTACCTATTTGTTTGATTGTTTGTCATCAGTATGTTTGTACGTGAATTGGCTGGAAATAATTTGATAGTTCCATGAGCAATGTTAAAATAAGTGCTGTTTGGAACATGGGTACTGTTATTAGCATTAATTGCATGTCTATGTCAATTCTTCGAACGCTTAAAATGTCGAACGTTACATGGTCGAGACCAAATGTTCGAAATTTTAAGTGTTCTAAGATTGACTTTTAACGGCGCTGTATGGTGCAGAATGGGAGAATTTCCTTTTTCTGCACTGAAGTGTGGTCTTGGAGATGGTATATTTAAGTAGGGGGGTGTGGGGGGTGCAGGGGGCTTCCCCCCGCTCACACTGTTAAGGTGTGTTTTTCTTTTTTCTGTTTTTTTTAATTTTATATTCGAACATCCAAATGTCTTGACCATGTAACGTTCGACATTTTGGATGTTCGACTATTTAACATAGACCCTTAATAACTAGATAAATAAGTAGACACATAGCCTATACAGAGCTGTGTACATGTATACTAACAAGTTAATAGGATATAGCACTATTTGTTACAATCATTTGTCATTCAATAAAAATGTACTATTACTTGGAATAGAACTGCTCACCAACAGTGCATTGCACAACTGTGAGCCATAGTGATACAGTGCGTCAGCAGCCAATATATTGCTCTGCAGAGGTGTAGGTTATTGAACAATACAATGCAATACAGAAATTGCAGTAATACAGCAAGAGCAGCTATAGGTCGACAGTCATTAATCATTTTCATTTAGTCAATGGGATTAATCTAAAGTAGAAAGTCAAATCATAAGATCTCACAGTTTCAAAACATCAGTACTACTGATGTGGGGCAAGCATCCATGTCCACGATCTCTAAATATCCCTGCTCTGAATTTCCACCAACCTGAAGAGGAAAAGGGTGAAAAATTAAAGTAAAACTCACCTTTCCATCTTCTTCAGGTTCAGAATACAGTCAGTACTTGAATTCCGTAGTCCTGATCTAGAGTAATGTCAAAAAGGAAATGTATGACTTTTTGTTTCAATGTTCTAGATTTGCTGTTCTAGCTGCAATAACCGTTAGGTTTCCTAAGAATAATGCAATCAAATTGGACTATATGCATGAATGAAAATGAAGTCATGTAGAAATTAAGTTTCCCCCCTGAATTAATCAAACAGAATGTTGCATTTCTGCTTAATATTTGGGATTACTATGGTGTATTTAAAGTAGAGTACCACATGCATAAGGAGTAGGCTTCTGAAAAGCACATTGCTGTATTTCATACTATCATTAAGGTACTAGTATGTGAAAATGGATGTGTGAAATTAGGAACTTTGGTGTGATGTCATAGGTAGTAACAAAGTACTTCACACTGCAATTTCAAGCAGGATGCCATTGTCATTTGACCTTTGTTACAAGCAGAATTAGTAGGTTTATTCCCAATGTGCATTCTGTTACTGAGTGGCAGCACTACAAAAGACAATAACATTAGTAATGCACCACATTCTTTGTTCACAAATGTACCCAGACTTGTTCATCTACTAATTGTATCTTGCTTTTTACTGATCTAAGCATGTGTGGAAGCTGACATACAGATGACCATAATGTAAGATGCACTTTATGTGGGTGCCTAGTTGGAACTGGGCAGGTTGTTTGAACACTATCTATTAGGTATTGTGATGTGAGACCTGTGAAAAGTCACCACTAACCTCAGGAAGCATTGGGAGCAGTGCTGTTAATGGTAGCTCAGATATTTCCATTCATTTTCAGTGTTGAGTAAGGCAGCATATAGCAGCAGAATCTGGTAGCAACATAAGCACTGTTGAAGTGTTTGCTCATTACAGCCTATTGACACCTCCAGGCATTTTTGTAGTTGCATCCTACTGATGCCTCTAGAAGTCAGATATTGCTTGTTCATATTTGCATTACCAATTCCAAAATGATGCTACATACAAGGTATTAGAAGACTTCATCTTAAAGCTTATGTGATGGCAAACATAACTGTATTGATATTTGATATGCCTAGTGCAGCTCAAGAGATAGTTAATCTTATGTGTACATTATTGTTTATATTGTGATAATTATGATATTTCTCTACAGATCTCAAAAATCAAGTGACACAGATAGACTTTTTGACCTCATATGAAAATTCACAGCGTTATGAAGAAAATGCTGCTGGCAGTATGTGTGTTACTTGAATGGTTACTGAAATACATAAGATGTTTATACAACATTTAAAAATTAATATTTATTGTGTTGGTGCTTATAAAAGCCAGTTTAAGACCTACAATCAAATAAATGCAACCACTGTAAAGATTATTTTGTGCTGAATAATTTGGGATTTATAGTTTTCTAGTAACACTTATGATTGCAAAGATATGAACATTTGTTTGAACTGCAGGGCAATTTTTTTTTTAAAGGCTCATGGCACACCCATTGTTAGAGTACAAATGCAATAGTTCCACTTGAAGGGAATGTGTCATGACATGCTATGCCTCTTTATTTATTACTGTGAAGCATGTTTAACAAAAGTAAGTGATATCTGTAGATTATTTGTAGCACTACGTGGCACTGCAGATTGTAGTTCTCATGGGTCCCTATCAGGTTATCACAAACTCTAAATTGACATTGTTGAGACCATTCCATTGAGTTTTTGAAAACCCAAAGCTTTTGAATGGAGATCATGGTACAGTGAAGATTAGGAAATTCACCCTTTTCCCACTGTAATGCAATCTTGGAGTTGGTATATATAATTTGCAGAGGGAGACAGCCCCCCCCCCCATATGGTGGTGCAGTGGGGCTTGCCCCCTGCAAAAACATTAAAAATGGTAGATTTTTGTGTTTTTTTGAAGTTTAAGTTTTTGGAAACTCGATCATATGGTCTTGACCATATGAATTTTGAGTTTCTGAAAACTCAGTCTTCTGACATAGACCCAGTTGTCATAGCTGGTATGTGTCATGCATGTAGCGTGCTCTGTTGCAACGGAGGGCAATAAGTCATAATTGTACTGCTGTTATTGTAATACTTGTAACTTTACAGTTATCACAGATCTGCAGAATCTTATTTTTGCTGCTGTAGTATGTTGGCCAATGTAAATAAGATGTCCATGTGTTTCATGTCGCATGATGCTGTTTGTAGTATTACACATTCTGGTAGCAATACTAAATAGGTTTAATAATCATTGTGTCTACTGTGTTAACGTAGTACATATGATATCTGTCAGTCATGTGCTTAGATGTAATTCATACTTTTTATTGCTATGTGGTCTTCTAGGGTTACTAACACATTTATATCATATGACTGGACTCATAGCAGCATCTCTTACTACATGCGAAAATTACATGCTTGGCAGTAAGAGAGCAATTCCCAACTGCAGCAAGGTATACAGCAATGATACGTAACAATCAAGTAGCAAATATACTCTTGAACAAATATACTTGCACTGCATTCAGTTGCTATGAGGAAGTCTGGAAGCCACAGCAGCTTGTTCCCAGAAGTGTCCATTAATGTTTTTTTTTTTTTTCATTTAAATGAGGTGCTACTGGGTGTACAGGAAAGTAAGAAATAGGGTAAAACAAGCAGAGCAAGATGCACAAGGACACAGGGAAGGTAACAGATGGACTGGGACAGGAAAGGAAGAGGAGATTTTTTTATGTGGAACAGTCATCAATTTTCATTTTTATAAGAAGGGTAGATTTGGAAGGATGTAAGGG